>NC_053023.1:222483588-222710248 GCF_003073215.2 Triticum urartu | reverse complement strand
ATCAATAACGGTTCTACTCATATAATCACCCAAGTGGTCAAGCATGTAAGCATTATGTTTCAATTGTCTACTAACATAAGCATTGAAATTTTCTTGTTTAATAATAAAATTATCAAACTCATCGAAGCATTGACTAGCAGACTTATTATGAGGAATATCACCTTCATCAAATCTATGGAGAGAGTTTACCTCTACTACCTATGTCGGGTTATCAAGACCATGTATTTCTTCAATAGGTGGTAGATTCTTAACATCTTCAGCTTTAATACCTTTTTCTTTCATAGATTTGTTTGCCTCTTGCATATCTTCAGGACTGAGAAATAGAATACCCCTTTTCTTCGGAGTTGGCTTGGGAGTTGGTTCAAGAAGTGTCCAATTATTATCATTACTCAATATATTATTCAATAGTAGTTCAGCTTGCTCAACAGTTCTTTCCCTGAAAACACAACCAGCACAACTATCCAGGTGATCTCTGGAAGCATCGGTTAGTACATTATAAAAGATATCAAGTATTTCATTTTTCTTGAGAGGATGATCAGGCAAAGCATTAAGTAATTGGAGAAGCCTCCCCCAAGCTTGTGGGAGACTCTCTTCTTCAATTTGCACAAAATTAAATATTTCCCTTAAAGCAACTTGTTTCTTATGTGCGGGGAAATATTTTGCAGAGAAGTAGTAAATCATATCATGGGGACTATGCACACAACCAGGAGCAAGAGAATTAAACCATAACTTAGCATCACCCTCTAAAGAGAAAGGAAACAATTTAAGAACATAGTAATAGCGAATTTTTTCCTCATGAGCAAATAGGGTGGCTATATCATTCAATTTAGTGAGATGTGCCACAACAGTTTCAGATTCATAACAAAAAAAGGATCAGATTCAACCAAAGTAATTAACTCAGGATTGATAGAGAATTCATAATCCTTATCAGTAACAAAGATAGGTGAAGTAGCAAAAGCGGGATCATATTTCATTCTAGCATTCAAGGATTTTTCTTCCAACTTATCTAACAGTTTTGTAAGATCCTATCTATCGTTGCAAGCAAACAAGTCTCTAGTAGTTTCTTCATCCATAACATAACCCTCAGGTACAACAGAAAATTCATATCTAGGGGGAGAATCATAATTATCAGTTTCAATAATATCATCAGTTTCAGTAATTTCATTCTCCCTAACCCTAGCAAGTTGTTCATCAAGAAATTCACCTAGTGGCACAATATCATCAATCACGGAAGTAGTTTCATCATAAGCATCATGCATAGAAGAAGTGGCATCATCAATAACATGCGACATATCGGAATCAATAGCAGGTGTAGGTGTCGCAAGTTTACTCAAACAGAAGAAAAATCAAGTGTAGAGCTAGATGGCAGTTCCTTACCTCCCCTCGTAGTTGAGGAAAAAAATCATAGTTCTTTGATCTTTCTAATTCCTTATAGTGATCAACAGATATAAATCCCAAGAGACTCAGAGAATAGAGCTATGCTCCCCGGCAACGGTGCCAGAAAAAGGTGTTGATAACCCACAAGTATAGGGGATCGCAACCGTTTTCGAGGGTAGAGTATTCAACCCAAATTTATTGATTCGGCACAAGGGGAGCCAAAGAATATTCTCGAGTATTAGTAGCTGAGTTGTCAATTCAACCACACCTGAAAGATTAATATCTACAACAAAGTATTTACTAGCAAAGTAGTATGGAAGTAACGGTAACAGTGGCAAAAGTAATAATAGCAGTTTTGTAGCAATCATAATAGTGGCAACGAAAAAGTAACTTAGCAAAGATCAATATGAAACGAGATCGTAGGCAATGGATCAATGATGGACAATTATGTCAGATGGCATTCATCATGCAATAGTTATAACGTAGGGTGACACAGAACTAGCTCGAGTTCATCAATATAATGTAGGCATGTATTCCGAATATAGTCATACGTGCTTATGGAAAAGAACTTGCATGACATATTTTGTCCTACCTTCACGTGGCAGCGGGGTCCTAATGGAAACTAAAGGATATTAAGGCCTCCTTTTAATAGAGTACCAGACCAAGGCATTAGCACTTAGTGAATAGAACTCCTCAAATTACAGTCATCACCGGGAAGTGTCCCGACTATTGTCACTCCGGGGTTGCCGGATCATAACACGTAGTAGGTGACTATTGACTTGCAAGTTAGCATCAAGAACACAAATATATTCATGAAAACATAATAGGTTCAGATCTGAAATCATGGCACTCGGGCCCTAGTGACAAGCATTAAGCATGGCAAAGTCATAGCAACATCAATCTTAGAACATAGTGGATACTAGGGATCAAACCCTAACAAAACTAACTTGATTAGATGGTAAATCTCACCCAACCCATCACCGTCCAGCAAGCCTACGATGGGATTACTCATGCACGGCGGTGAGCATCATGAAATTGGTGATGTAGGATGGTTGTTGATGATGATGATGATGGCGATGGATTCCCCTCTCCGGAGCCCCGAAGAGACTCCAGATCTGCCCTCCCGAGGAAGAACAGGGCTTGGCGGCAGCTTCATATCGTAGAACGTGATGATTCCTTCTCTCTGATTTTTTCTCCCCGAACGTGAATACATGGAGTTGGAGTTGAGGTCGATGGAGGTCCAGGGGGCCCACAAGGATGGATGGCGCACCCTCCACCCTTGTGGCTAGGGTGTGGGCCCCCTTCACTTGATTCTTTTGCCAATAATTTTTATTAATTGAAAAAATCATGTCCGTGAAGTTTCAGGTCATTCTGAGAACTTTTATTTCTGCACAAAATAACACAATGGCAATTCTGCTGAAAATAGTGTCAGTCTGGGTTAATTCCATTCAAATCATGCAAATTAGAGTCCAAAATAAGGACAAAAGAGTTTGGAAAAGTAGATACGATGGAGACATATCACTTCCCGGCAGCACTAAGCCTGTCAAGAACAAGTACCCTTTCTTCACTGCATATTTCTACTGCAGGCTTGTTCCTCCCTTCTCTAATTTCTTTTCTGAGATCATGTACACATATGGGTTCCGTCTCTTAGACTTCACATCAAATGCCTTGACCCGTATGTCTGTTTTGCCCACATGTGCGAGAATTTCGTTGGAGTAGTGCCCAACATTGCTCTATTCTGCCACCACTTCATCCCACACATGGAAGCGAATGCCCGTTCTGGCGGTATCACCTGGATCCTCGGAACTGGCGGCAAAGAGATCTACCTCGACAACCAATTGCATATGAAGTGGAATGAATTATGGTCCTATTGGTGTTGGATTAAAGAGGATAAATTTACGAATTTCTGCAAGCCTTGGACGAAGAAAGTGGAGCGCGACAAGGATTGGATCCATCTCGATGGACATGACAAGAAGCTCGCAATCACCGTGACTCGCATCCTTCGCCTCAAGACTGCTGGCCTCACCATTGAACTGGTAGGCGCAGATTTTCTCCGTCACCACATTGCTCCCCTTCATAACAGAGGAAGACCTGCTTGGACTACAAGAATGCAGCTGCACACCGGGCCTGGCGCCAACCCGACGGTGTTGCGGCATACAACTCTCTGCCATCAACTCTTCCGCGTCACCGAGAAGTTCAAGCTGCCGACAAACGTGGTGCCCTGATGTCGGCTAGGACTATGTCGGTATTTCCCCAAAGAGGAAGGGATGATGCAGCACAACGATGGTAGGTATTTCCCTCAGTGATGAGACCAAGGTTATTGAACCACTAGGAGAACCAAGAAACACTACATAAACAACACCTGCACACAAATAACAAATACTCGCAACCCGGCGTATTAAAGGGGTTGTCAATCCCTTTCGAGTAACGGCGCCAGAAATTGGCCAACGGACATGAGAGAGTTGTAAATATTGATAGATCGAATGCCAGATAAAATATAAAGTGCAGCAAGGTATTTTTGTATTTTTGGTTTAATAGATCTGAAAATAAAGGCATATATTAAAGAAGAGACCCGGGGGCCGTAGGTTTCACTAGTGGCTTCTCTCGAGAAAAATAGCAAATGGTGGGTAAACAAATTAATGTTGGGTAATTGATAGAACTTCAAATAATCATGACGACATCTAAGCAATGATCATTATATATGCATCACGTCCAAGATTAGTAGACCGACTCCTGCCTGCATCTACTACTATTACTCTACACATCGACCGCTATGCATCATGCATCTATTGTATTAAGTTCATGGAGAAACAGAGTAATGCAATAAGAACGATGACATGATGTAGACAAGATCTATTTATGTAGAAATAGACCCCATCGTTTTATCCTTAGTAGCAACGATACATACGTGTCGGTCCAAAAAAAATCCTCAAAAAGTTTCGCTGCATTTGGACTCTGTTTGGTATTGATTTCCTACGATGTAAAAAACATGTAGAAAAAACAACTGGCACTTGCCACTATGTCAATAGGTTAGTACCAAAAAATTATATAAAATGACTATAAAATGATTATAAAACATCCAAGAATGATAATATACCAACATAGAACAATCAAAAATTATAGATATGTTGGACACGTATCAGCATCCCCAAGCTTAATTCCTACTCGTCCTCGAGTAGGTAAATGATAAAAACAGAATTTTTGATGTGGAATGCTGCCTAACATGTCATCTCATATTCTTTTCTTTATAGCATGGACATTTGGACTTGTATATTGTTCAAAGCAATAGTCTAGTTTTGACATGAGACTTAAATACTCAAGCATATCAACAAGCAACCATGTCTTTCAATATATCAACGCTAAAATAAGTTATCCCTAGCCCATCATGCTCAATCATTGACCCATTGATGAAACACACTCACATATTAACTAAACCCAATGCTCAAGTACGATCATAGTGCCCCTTAGTTGGTGCTTTATAAGAGAAGATGGATACTCAAATAAAAAAATGCATAAAGTAAAAGAAAGGCCCTTCATAGAGGGAAGTAGGGATTTGTAGAGGTACCAAAGCTCAAAGCGAAAATTGAGTGATAAAAATATTTTGAGAGGCATACTTTTCCCACCAACAAAAACGACTTATAGTTCCCAACACTTTCCATGCTAGATATATCATAGGCGGTTCCCAAACAGAAATTAAAATTTATTCCTTTTTCCACCTTACTTTCACTTTCCATGGCTAACCGTATCCACGGGTGCCTTCCATACAAACACTTTCCAAGGAATTTATTATTTGATAACATAAAGTAAATTCATTATTCATTTCGGGACTGGGCATCCCTAATACCTTTGCCTTACTCTCATGCAATGAGAAGTGAATAAACACTCATCGTGAGAATAACACATCTAGCATGGAAAATATTAGCCACCCCTCACCGCCTCGCGAGCGGTATGAGCACACAAAAGAGAAAATTATTTTGAATATTAGAGATGGCACATACAAATTTGCTTAGAACGGCAAAAGAATACCGCATATAGGTAGATATAGTGGACTTATGTGGAAAAACTGTTTTAAAGGATTTTGGATACACAAGTAGTGATCATACTTAGTGCAAAATGAAGGCTAGCAAAAGATTGAGAAGCGACCAACCAAGAAATGAATAATCTCATAAGCGAGCATTAAGCATAATTAACACCGAATAATGCACCACAAGTAGGATGTAATTTCATTGCATAACTATTGACTTTTGTGCTTGCATACGGAATCACAAACCTTAACACCAATATTCTTAATAAAGCATAATTACTCATCAACATGGCTCACATATCACATCATCATATTTCAAAACTATTACTAAGAATCAAGTTTATTTTATCCAATGATCTTCATGAAAGTTCTTATTATATCCTTCTTGGATATCTATCACTTTGGAACTAATTTTCATGTGTTGCTTTTGATAAGCTCAAACAAATATAAGTGAAGATCATGAGCATAATATTTCTTTCTCTCAAATTAATTTAAGTGAAGCAAGAGAGAATTTCTTGAAAATTTTACTAACTCTCAAATAAATCTAAGTAAGCGAGAGAGCATTTCTTCAAAAATACTAAAGCACACCGTGCTCAAAAAGATATAAGTGAAGCACTAGAGGAAATCCATAGCTCATAAAAATTTAAGTGAAGCATAGAGAGCAATTCTAACAAGTCATGGCATAATTTTGGCTCTCTCAAATAAGTGTGTCCACCAAGGGATCAAGACTTAAAACACCAAGAATAACAAGTAAAGACTCATATCATACAAGACGCTCCAAGAAAAACTCATAGTATATGACGAATAAAAATATAGCTTTGAGTAAAATACCGATGGTCGTTAGAAGAAAGAGGGGATGCCACTCGGGGCATCCCCAAACTTAGTTGCTTGCTTCTCTTTGGATAATAACTTGGGGTGCCATGGGAATCCCCAAGCTTTGGCTCTTCTTACTCCTTATTCCTTCATCCATCGTAAGATAACCAAAACATGAAAACTTCAATCACACAAAACTCAACAAAACCTTCATGAGATCCGTTAGTATAAGAAAACAAATCACTACTATAAGTACTGTAGAAAACCAATTCATATTTTATTCTTGCATTATATCTACTGTATTACAAATTTTCTATGGCAAAAACTCTTCAAAGAAAACCATAGAATCATCAAAACAAGCACACAACGCAAAGAAAACAGAATCTGTCAAAAACAGAACAGTCTGTAGCAATCTGGATATTTCATAACAGTAGCGCTATCGATTTATGCCCCTAGCTAGGCATAATATTTCATTGATGCTCACATGAAAGATAATAATTGAAAAACAAAGAGAGCATCATAAAACATGTTGCAAACACATTTGATTCTAACATACTTCCTATGCATAGGAATTTTATAAGCAAACAAATTACCAAGACAAGCAAAATCTAGCATATGCAAGGAACAAGAATAAAACATAGAAAATCTCAACATGGAGAGAGGTAATTTAGTAACATGAAAATTTCTACAACCATATTTTCCTCTCTCATAATAATAACATGTGGGATCATAATCAAATTGAACAATATAACTATCACATAAAATATTCTCTTCGTGATCCACATGCATGCAAAGTTGACACTATTCCAAAATAGTGGGATTATCATCAAATAATGTTAAAATGGTTGCTCCCTCCACCCCCACCCCGGCGATCTCCACCACCTCCGGTGATCTCCTCCACTAGCCACTAAATTCTAGTTTCCCTCCAATAGATCTCTCTGGTGTTTTATGATCTACACTCTCATACTCATTTTTCATTGGTTCTGTTGATGGATCCACCCTTGGCTTGGACTTCTCCAAGGGTTTGGTTTTTGCGGATAAGGTTTTTCATTCTACGGGCTTCTGGGTGCACCCCATGGATGACACGGGCTTCTTCACTATGGTGGTCTCTTTTGGTCGCCATGACTTTCGTTTGGATGAAGATTCAGTGGTAGCGGCGCTTGAGGCGGCCATTGGAGGCTCGGCCATTGAATTCATGGTTTTCTTGATCAAGGATAAGGTTTTTGGCTTTCAAGTGTCTTGCAAGGACGTAGCCATGATCATCCTCAGTCTCTGATCGTTCTCTTGTGATCATTTTAAATGTTTCTTTCATCTTTGGGGGAATGGTGGCCCGAATTGGGGCCGTGAGTTTGAGATTTCGAAATTGGAATGTGATGCTAAGTGGATCATCGTTAGACCTTCTAAATGGCGTGCTGCCATTGGTTTATTGGCTATACACTCGAAGCCATCAAAGTCCTCGATAAGATCTTCTCATTCCAATGCCAAGAAGCTCTCTTTTTAAATATTTTAAAACTATCCGGCTTGTCGTGGTTATCGTTATCCGGACACGCAAAATTGCATTCAAATTGTTCAAGATGCGGGATACACGATTCCTATGCATGATAGGGTGGTCATTCATCCCTCACCGCCGGCTAAACTCTGGTGGACGTTGACGAGGCCCTCAATCTCTTTTGGCACGGTACGGGATCTGCTTCCTTCGGCGGATCAGACGCCGTCTATCTCGGGCGGGAATCTTGGTTCTTTGAATGTGGACGTGTTAGCCCATGCTGGGCCACCAACTGCACGTGCCACGGCCCAGGTCCAACCGGTGAACTCAATTGGGCCTTCTGATGTTCCTTCATCTCAGAAAGCACACAAAGATTTTGATAATTTGGTTTCGGATATGGTTGATGAAATTTTTACATGTCAAAAGTGCTTAAAAAGGGTTATTTTGCAGCTGCATGCACGTCCAAGCTCTGGTGTGTTTCTTGTCCGTGGGTGGGGCATGTTAAAAAAGATTGTAACAGGTTTGCACGGATCCTGGGTCTTGTTTGGCAACCAAAACCCGGTAACATTGCAACTTCCGAGGATCGCTCAGCTCCTACCGAGAATACCTCTCTGACATAGCTTTTACCAAACTTGGAGCTCCCTTGCACTTCCACATTTACTCCATCGTCTAGTTCCATCAGCCCCGGCCCCAAGACACCTTCGACCACGCCACTTGAAACCCCTACTCGCCGTCAGCGGTGAGCCCTGGGTGCTCTGCTTTGATGGACAACTTCCACATCGACCCTTTGTTGTATGTGCCGGCAGGCCTCCACATTGTGGATGGCGCCGATGCTCGCGTGCCCCGAACCTTTGTGACGCCACATACCTCAATTGTGCGCCACCACGAGGAATTCATGTTAGCTGAGGTAATGCCCATCCCTCCTCCTGATCAGATCGGTGCTGCTAGAGAAGAAGTTGTTCAATGGCTTTAAGCTCATGGGGTTTTCATGAGGTCCGCTCAGCCTTGGATTCGGTATGTTAGTCTTCTTGAGCTTCGAGATGCATTAGTCAGATTCTTCTTACTGCAGTTGCCGCCCCAACCCCTTGGCAACGATCGCTTTGTTCGATTCATGAAGCATGATGAGGGCGAATCTTTTCGGGGTGCAAAGGGTTTTCGTCAGGGCCTGCTCATGTTCTTGGGAATTCCGCTTGATCTAGGTAACACTGAATGTATCAGGGAAGCTGTCAACACCTTTGGGAAATTTCTTCATTGGAATAGTGAGGACCCATACCTTGTCCAAACTCTAGTGTTTGCTTCCTTTCTAGAGGATATACTAGTAACCAGGGATGTGGTGTTTATGGATTTTGCTGCTTGGGGAGGAGCTAGGGTGTCTTGGACGGCACCTCTTTATATTCTTGGTGCAAATTTTGCGAAGCAAATGCCCCAGGATGAGGACTGGATGAATGGCAATCCTCACCCAATCCCTGGTGTTCCCTTCCTGGAGATGTCACCGTTTATCTTGCCTCCATACCCTGCTCTAGGTTGGAATGATGTGCTACCCCCTCCGCCTGAACCTGCATATAATGAAGTGGCAGATGACAATTGGGGGAACTGGAATGAGCCTGACAACCAACCTCCTGTCCAAGATCAAGAATCAATTGTGGTTGACCTCTATGCTCAGCCAAGCTTTGATGTGCAGCAACAGGTGCATCCTGCTTCTGTCATTCTTATTGATGAGGCCCAACCTGAAAATCAAGATGATCCTATGGTGTTTGAACAGGATATGGTAGATGTAAACAACTGGGCAATTGTGGTTTACCTGTTGGAAATATGCCCTAGAGGCAATAATAAAAGCATTATTATTATATTTCTTTGTTCATGATAATTGTCTTTATTCATGCTATAACTGTATTATCCGGAAATCGTAATACACGTGTGAATACATAGACCATAATATGTCCCTAGTAAGCCTCTAGTTGACTAGCCTGTCGATCAACAGATAGTCATGGTTTCCTGGCTATGGACATTGGATGTCATTGATAACGGGATCACATCATTAGGAGAATGATGTGATGGACAAGACCCAATCCTAAGCATAGCACAAAGATCGTGTAGTTCGTTTGCTAGAGCTTTTCCAATGTCAAGTATATTTTCCTTTGACCATGAGATCGTGTAACTCCCGGATACCGTAGGAGTGCTTTGGGTGTACCAAACGTCACAACGTAACTGGGTGACTATAAAGGTGCACTACAGGTATCTTCGAAAGTGTCTGTTGGGTTGACACGGATCGAGACTGGGATTTGTCACTCCATATGACGGAGAGGTATCACTGGGCCCACTCGGTAAGGCATCATCATAATGAGCTCAAAGTGACCAAGTGTCTGGTCACGGGATCATGCATTACGGTACGAGTAAAGTGACTTGCCGGTAACGAGATTGAACAAGGTATTGGGATACAGACGATCGAATCTCGGGCAAGTAACATACCGATTGACAAAGGGAATTGCATACGGGGTTGCTTAAATCCTCGACATCGTGGTTCATCCGATGAGATCATCGTGGAGCATGTGGGAGCCAACATGGGTATCCAGATCCCGCTGTTGGTTATTGACCGGAGAGTCGTCTCGGTCATGTCTGCTTGTCACCCGAACCCGTAGGGTCTACACACTTAAGGTTCGGTGACGCTAGGGTTGTGAAGATATGTATATGCAGTAACCCGAATGTTGTTCGGAGTCCCGGATGAGATCCTGGACGTCACGAGGAGTTCCGGAATGGTCCGGAGGTAAAGAATTATATATAGGAAGTGCTGTTTCGGCCATCGGGACAAGTTTCGGGGTTATCGGTATTGTACCGGGACCACCGGAGGGGTCCCGGGGGCCCACCGGGTGGGGCCACCTGTCCCGGGGGGCCACATGGGCTGTAGGGGGTGCGCCTTGGCCTAGATGGGCCAAGGGCACCAGCCCCAAAAGCCCATGCGCCTAGGGTTCCACTTGAGGGAAGAGTCCCAATGGTGGAAGGCACCTCTAGGTGCCTTGGGGGGGAGGGAAACCTCCCCTTGGCTGCCGCACCTAGGAGATTGGATCTCCTAGGCTGGCGCACCACCCCCCTTGGCCCTCCTATATATAGTGGGGGAGAGGAGGGACTTCATACACCAGCCCCTGGCGCCTCCCTCTCTCCCCGTTACGTCTCTCTCTCGTAGTATAGGCGAAGCCCTGCTACTGTGACGCCCTGCATCCACCACCACGCCGTCGTGATGCTGGATCTTCATCAACCTCTCCTTCCCCCTTGCTGGATCAAGAAGGAGGAGACGTCTCCCGTCTGTACGTGTGTTGAACGCGGAGGCATCGTCCGTTCGGTGCTAAGATCTTCGGTGATTCGAATCACGTCGAGTTCGACTACCTCATCCCCGTTCTTTGAACGCTTCCGCTCGCGATCTACAAGTTATGTAGATGCATCTAATCACTCGTTGCTAGATGAAATCCTAGATGGATCTTGGTGAAACCGTAGGAAAATTTTTGTTTTCTGCTACGTTCCCCAACATTACCAACCTCCTGTGATTGAGGTTGAAGCAGTGTATTTATCTACTGTTGTGGTCCCCCTTGGGCCACCAATGCCCCCTGAGATGATTTGGAGGCATTCTTTTGAAAATCTTCTGAATGCACCCACTGTCTTTGAGGTGCCAAAGACCTTGCTACCTCAGCCTCTCTCTCATGGAATTTTGTCAAAGAGAAACTGGGACTTTGCCTTCCGGCAAGATGATCTTCCTCTGCTGACGTGGAAGGAGCAGGAGTTTGCCCGGCCTGTTGCTCGAGCCCTATTTGTCGATGATGATGAGAGGGATGCACACGATGCTATCCCCTCTCCCACTGTGCGTACAAAATAAAGGAGGCCCCGCAAGACTTTGGCGCCAACACCACTTCTTGAAACTTCAGTTCGAAGATGCACCAGAAGCTTGGCCCAGCGTGATGGATTCAAGCCCACTTTACATGAGCTTGCTCTACAGCCCAAGAGGAAGAAGCCCAAGGCCAGGCCTCTTTCTGCTGAGATGCCTGACGACCCTACACATGCAGATGTTCCTCCACCTACTCCCATCAGTAGCTTGCATGCAATTTGGAAGGAGCTGGAAATTGATGCTAAGCTGCTGACCGTGGATGCACTTATGGTGGATCCTGCTGATGCTGAAAATGCTGCCACTAATGCTTAGTGTGCTTAATTTATGCTGGGTTTTGCAAGCCCTAATTTTCTCTCTACTTTTGGTTTTTATGTTCTGGTACTCTGCAATGTAATAATGTTGGTTCATACCTACCTATGCATTTTGGACATATGGCATTGTGTGCCATATGGTTTGTGGACCTGTTAAAGATCTTTATTTACGAGTACTCTGTGTAGAAGCTGGAATGTTTTGTGTTGGAATGTTAGGGGTTTAAATTCTGAGAATAGGCAAAGAGCTGTTAGACAAAAAATTGATGAAAGCCACCGTGCTATTGCCTCCTTACAAGAAACTAAATGCACCTCTTTTGATTCTAGAACTATTAAAAGTTTTTGTCCCAAGAGATTTGACAGTTTTGCATACTCACCTTCTTTGTGGGCCTTTGGTGGAATTCTTGTTGTTTGGAACTCTTCTGTCTTTGTTGGGACTTTATTGGAAGTCCAACAATTTGCTGTGGTGATTGAGTTTGTGTCCAGGCAAAACAATGAGAAATGGACTATAGTGGTTGTTTATGGTCCTTGCGAGGGGGAAGCCAGGGATAATTTTGTCACCTGGTTGTATCATCTAAATATTCCTGTGGAAGAAAATTGGTTGCTGCTAGGGGATTTTAATTTTTTGAGATCCTTGGATAATAGAAACTTACCTGGTGGTGATTTGAATGACATGTTCATCTTCAATGAGATAATTGGGCACTTGGGCATCCTGGGTTACCTATCAAATGTAGATCTTATACCTGGTCAAACATGCAGGATATTCCACTTCTTGAGTAGCTGGACTGGTTTTTTTTACCTCTGTTGATTGGATATCTGACTATCCTATGACTGAGGTGCTCCCTCTTGCCAAAACTGCATCTGACCATGTGCCCTGTGTAGTTACCATTAAAACTTCTATTCCCAAATCTAACCTCTTTAGGTTTGAGAATTATTAGCTTGAGTTGGATGGTTTTATGGATTGTGTTGATTTATCATGGCAAAAACAATCCTGTAAGGGTCATATCACTGCTAGGATAGTTGATAAATTCAAGTCCTTGAGAATGTGTCTTAAGAGGTGGCAACAGAACATTTCCAAACTGAAAACCCTAGTCTGTAAATGTAATAATGTTATTCTGCTCTTGGATGGGGTTGAGGAATACAAAACCCTCTACAAACATGAATCCAACTTCAGAAGAGTGGTTAAGGCCCATGTGGAGAAGTTGCTTCACCTCCAATTCCTTTATTGGAAGAAAAGATGTACTATTAGGTACATTAAGTGGGAGGTGAAAATACAAAGTTTTTCCATGCTATGGCTACTGAGAGACACAGAAGGAACTCCATTGCCAGTTTAAAATTGTCTGATGGGACTGTGGTGACTGACCATTCACAAATGAAGGGTATTATTTGGAATTGTTTCAAAAATAGAATGGGTTCTACAAGGGGAATTGTCATGGGGTTTGACCTCTCCTCCCTCATTACTCCTATGGAGGGTTTAGATATTCTAACTAGGCCTTTTGAGAAGGAGGAAATGGGTAATGTTGTGAAGCATATGCCTATGGATAAAGCCCTAGGTCCTGATGGTTTTAATGGCTTGTTATTTAAGAAGTGTTGGCACAAAATTTCTAGGGACTTTTATGAGATGGCTCAGGCTTTCTTTGATGGTTCTGCAAAGCTGGAAAATATTAATGACTCATATATCACTTTGGTGCCCAAAAAACTCTCACCTGAAGAGGTGGGAGATTTTAGACCTATCTCATTAACTGGAATGGGTCTAAAATTTCTCTCCAAGATGGCAGCTAATAGGTTCGAAGATGTGATTATGTAGTGTGTTCACAAGAACCAGTATGATTTCATAAAAATCAGAACAATTCAGGATTGCATTGGCCAGAATTTTGAGTATTTGCATCGGTATCACCAATCCAAGAGGCCAATTGTAATTCTAAAGCTGGATTTTGAGAAGGCTTTTGATTCCCTGGAGCATGAGGCTATAATTCAAATTTTGAGATATAAAGGTTCTAATGAGAAGTGGATTCTTTGGATGAAGCAGCTATTGTCTACTGGCACCTCATCTGTTTTGCTTAATGGAGTTCCTGGAAGGAAATTCATCTGCAAAAAGGGAGTCAGACAAGGGGATCATGTCTCCCGCCTCCTTTTTGTTATAGCTGCTGACCTTTTGCAATCTGTCATTAATGACATGTTTAGAAGAGGCATCCTTCATCTGTCTATTCCTTATCATGACCAAGATTACCCTATGATTCAGTATGCTGATGACACACTGATCATCTTACCTGCTGATAAGGATCAACTTGCTGCTCCGAAGGACATGCTCAGGGTTTTCTCTTTATCCACTGGTCTTGATGTGAACTATCACAAATCCTTTATTATACCAATCAATGTGGACTCTACTTAGATGATTGAATTAGCTGCTGCTTTTGGGTGTCAGATTGGAAAAATGCCTTTTACTTATCTTGGGCTGCCTGTGGGAACTACTGGGCCAAAAATGGTTGATTTTATGCCATTGGTGGACTTCATGGAGAGAAGAATGATAGCTAGCTCCTCATTCTTAAACCAAGGAGAAAGATTGCAGTTTTAAACTCTGCCTTGTATTCTATGACCAGTTTTTTTCCTTTGCAGTCTGGCTGTTCCTGCTGGAATTTTAAAGCAATTGGAAAGAATTCAAAGACAATGCCTCTGGAGGAAACATAGAGATGAGCATGCACCTTCCCTTGCTACCCGGGATCTTATTTGTAGGCCAAAAAACAAGGGAGGTCTTGGTATTTTTAGCCTTGGTGTTCAGAATGTGGCTCTTCTGCTCAAGCATGCAAATAACTTTCTCAACAAGAAAGATCTTCCCTGGGTGTCTTTAATATGGGATTCTTAATATCATGACAGGGTGCCCCAGGGAACTTCTGATTGTGGATCTTTCTGGTGGAAAGATATATGTAAGGTTATGCAAAGCTTTAGAGATTGCTCTTGGGTGTAGATAAATGAGGGAGACACTGCTCTCATGTGGTCAAACAACTGGCAGCTTGATCAAGAGATTTCTACTCTTCAATCCAGATTTCCCAGGCTCTTTTCATATGCAAAGGACCCTTGGATTACTGGTAGATAGTTTTTTGACTCACAAGATGTGTTCCAGCTCTTCCATCTTCCTTTGTCTTCCCAAGCTTTTGATGAACTGACCGTTCTTCAGTCTATGATGGAAGGCCACACTAGAACACCTTGGTCCAAGGATTTTTGGTTCTGGCAAGGCACTTCCAAGGGGTACAAACCAAAGATGTTTTATTCCCACACTTTTGCATCAGAGTCTTATAACCCCTTTACCTCTTGGATTTGGAAGTCTTCTTGTACAATGAAAATCAAGGTGTTTGCTTGGATGCTCATTATGGATAGATTAAACACAAAGGATATGGTGGAGAGGAGGCAACGACATCTGGATGATGGGGTGAATTGTGTTCTATGCCCTTTGTAGGCTAGAGAAACAAGAGATCACCTGTTTTTCAATTGCAACTTCAGTATCAGAGTGTGGAATTATTTGCAAATTGATTGGTCCTCTGGTGACTCCATGGCTGATTTGGTTATCAATGCTAGAAGAAGTTTTGGGAGGCCCTTCTTCACTGAAGTGGTTTTCATTGCCTGCTGGAATATGTGGATTGTTAGAAATGCTAAAGTTTTTAGACATGAGAGAGCTAGGTTTAATAAGTGGAGATGTGCTTTCATTCATGATATCAGTCTTATGCAATACAGAGTGAAAGCTGTCTACAAGGATGAGCTCCTGAGATGGGTTTCTTTCATGCCCCCTTGAGGCCTTTTTTGTATTCTTCTGTTTCTTTCTTTTTTAGATTAGTTTGATTACCCCTTGTAATCCCCCATTTGTAATTGTTTACTCCTTTTAATAAATCCTTTGATATGCTGTGGGGTTTTTTCCCTACAGTTCCCAGTCAAAAAAATAAAAGCAAAGTCATGACCTCTCCAAGCCCACTTTTATCAAAAATTTTATAAGACTGAACACTCTCCAAATACGTGGGATTATTTTTAGCTGAAGTTGACACTCTTCCAAACCCACTTTTAATATTACCGCATGCATATTCATCATGAAGTTTAAATAAATTTTCAAGATCATAAGAATCAATATCACCCCAATCATGATCATTGCAATAAGTAGTGGGCATAACAAAGCAAGCATCCCCAATCTTGGGGTTTTGCATATTACTAACACAATTGACATTAATAGAATTTATAATAACATCATTGCAATCATGCTTTTCATTCAAGGAGCTATCATGGATCACTTTATAAATTCCTTCTTTTAACACTTCGTCACAGTTTTTAGATTCATGACTATCAAGCAAAACTTCATAAAGATAATCTAGTGAACTCAATTCACTAGCAATGGGTTCATCATAATTGGATCTCTTAAAAAGAATAGCAAGTGGACGAGGATCCATACCAATTGATTTTTAGCAAGAGAAGATGCAAGCAAATAGAAGACACATGGCAACACAAGCAAACATGAGATCTGATGAGAAAACGGTGAACGAAAATGAGGGCGAATAAAAACGACAATTTTTTGTGAAGTGGGGGAGAGGAAAACGAGAGGAAAATGGCAAATAATGTAAATTGCGAGGATATGATATTTGTGATTAGGAACCTGGTAGATGTTGATGATGTCTCCCCGGCAACAGCACCTAAAATTTCTTTCGATGTCGGCTAGGACTACGTCGATATTTCCCCAAAGAGGAAGGGATGATGCAACACAACGACGGTAGGTATTTCCCTCCATGATGAGACCAAGGTTATCGAACCACTAGGAGAACCAGGCAATACTACATAAACAACACCTACACACAAATAACAAATACTCCCAACTCGACGTATTAAAGGGGTTGTCAACCCCTTTCGGGTAATGGCGCCAGAAATTGGCAAACAAACGTGAGAGAGTTGTAAATATTGATAGATCGAACACCAAATAAAATATAGTGCATCAAGGTATTTTTTGGTTTAATAGATCTGAAAATAAAAGGCAAATAAAATAGATCACAAAGGCAAATATATTAAAGAAGAGACTCAGGGGCCGTAGGTTTCACTAGCAGCTTCTCTCGAGAAAAATAACAAACGGTGGGTAAACAAATTACTGTTGGGAAATTGATAGAACTTCAAATAATCATGACGATATCCAAGCAATGATCATTACATAGGCATCACATCCAAGATTAGTAGACCGACTCCTGCCTGCATCTACTACTATTACTCCAAACATCGACCGCTATCCAGCATGCATCTAGTCTATTAAGTTGATGGAGAAACAGAGTAATGCAATAAGAACGATGACATGATGTAGAAAAGATCTATTTATGTAGAAATAGACCCCATCGTTTTATCCTTAGTAGCAACGATACTGTCGGTTTCTGGGAACGGGGGTCCCCAGACTTGCCTGCCTGCGGCCCACGGCGTGGCTTTGCTAGCAGGCCTGCATGGCCCATCTTCATCAACAAGGAATCAAGACTCTCGCGAGGGGCCAAGCCTCACAAGGCGGATGACACAAGACTTCCTCAGGAGTAGCCTCACCAGGCTGGCTTGGGAGGGGCGGAGAGTTCAAGGTCGGGCAAACCTCGTGAGGTTCTCATGAGGTAAGCCATGACGATCGAGACCAGGCGGGCGCCAGCGCGCACAGCGTCCTTGTTTCCTCTTTGCTGCTAAGGGGGCAAGTGCAGGCGCGGAGTACCGAGGCATCAAGCAAAGGTTTCCATATTGGTGCAACGAGACCAAGACCAGAAGTACGGCAAGACGGAGGTCACCATGGAGCCCAGGACGGTGTCACCACTAGAACCTTTGGCTAGCGAAGAGCACCTTTTGTCAGGATAGCTTGTACTATTTGTCCCCCTTCAAACTGGCCATTGTGGGATCCCTTCCCGCTCAATATTTGGGAAGAGGACCAGGGCCCCTGTAAATAGGACTAGCCACCACCATAGGGGGAATGGAAAAAGATCATCCTCAACCACACAAGTTCACCAAGCACAAGAACGCATCAACCTCAGGAGGTTGCTCTTCCCCTTGTACTGTTTGACCTCAGCCCAAGAGGCAATCCACCACCACCACACTGGAGTAGGGTATTACACCGCAACGGTGGCCCGAACCAGCATAAATCTTGTGTCCTTTGTGTTGCGAGTTCGTGGAGTTAGTTCGTGAGATCTTATCTAAGTTAGGACGTGGATTGATAGGGGGGATATCTTCGCGCGCACCCCAGTGTTCGAACCTTAAGGGTTTTGTCGGAACCAGTGATCCGACATTTGGTGCGCCAGGTAGGGGTGCGCCAAAGCTTCCCTTCAGTCGCTCCGCGTCACGTCGCTTCATCGTCTCGATGGTGGACGCACGTCGCGCCCGTGCCGAGCGCCGGGCTGCCCTCGCCACCCGCGTTGCTTAGGCGGCCTCCGTCGGTGGGACACCCCATCGCTCTCCGTCGCCTGCCGCCACCGGCCCGACGGGGAACGAGCAGCAAGCATCCTCGCTGCACCCCTCAGTGCGACAGGACGGTCGCACCGCCACTCCATTGCTGACTCCCGCTGGTTCATCGTCTCATGCTCGTCGCGTTCCCACGGACGCACGGACCGCACTCCTCATGGGGCACGAGCTTTTGCGCTACCGCCTAGTCGACGACCTCTACGAGGACTGGCTTGACCGCATGTCGAGCTTGTGCGCGCCGTAGGGGGCTCCCCTGCGCCATCCCACTCTCTGCCTCGCCCTCCGCCAGCCACGGGCAACGCAGCTCGTGAAGCACCTCCACCACCTCTGCCCCAAGATGGCGCCCTAGTGCCAAGGCACGCGGCTCCACGGCGCGACCCACCACGTCCGGCGCCCGCGCGTGAAGAAAGAAGCTGTCAAGAAGTCCCTCAACCGCAAGCAAACGCTCCGCCACTCCTCGCTCCACCGTGCCAGGATCATTTGCCGCGGCAAGGCCCCGCGCCACTTGCCGTAGCGGTGCGAGGGCGCCAAGACCAGGCTCCACCTCCAAGGCGGGCATCAGTGACCACGGTCGGCTGCCGCGCCTTCACCCCCGAGCTGCGTAGCGTCGCCTGGCCGAGCAAGTTCAAGCCAGATCTGCCTCCTCGCTATGACGGCACCCCCGACCCCGTGGAGTTCCTGCAGCTCTATGATCAGAGCATGAGGCGGCCAACGGCGACGAGAAAGTCATGGCAAACTGGTTTCCCATGGCTCTCAAGGATGGCCCGCGCTCCTGGCTCCTGAACATGCCTCCAGGCTCGATTTGCTCCTGGGACGAGATGCGCAACCGCTTCATTGCCAACTTCCAGAGCACTCGCGACCACCCCTCGGTCACGGGTGACCTACGCCACATCAAGCAACAACCAGGAGAGACCCTGCAGAAGTACATTCAGCGCTTCAACAACGCGCGAATCAAGATCCCCAAGGTGACCGATGAGGCCATCATCTTAGCATTCTCCGACGGCGTTCACGACGTCAAGATGAAGGAGGAGCTCGGCATCCATGAGGAGCTGTGCAGGACCCTGGAGCTGTTCAACATCGCGACTAAGTGTGCAAGAGCTGAGGAGGGGCGCCTCTCCCTCCTCGAGCTCCATGCTGCGGACCCAGAGGAGAAGAAGACCAAGGCCAAGGACGTGAAGCAGAAAGGAGGAGCCGTGCTCGCGGCGAAGGAAGACACCAAGCGCGGCAGAGACCAGCCCGAGTCGTCCAAGGGCAGCCGACCGTTCTGCGCCTTCCATAACCTGCATACCCACAACACTAGCGACTGCCAAGAGCTCAGAGCCATTTGAGAAGGATGCTTCGGTCGACGCCCCGAGCGCAGCGATCGAGGCTACGGCCGAGGAGGAGGACGTGGTGGTGGACGCTGGGACGACCGTGGCCCGCGCCAGGAGTGGCACGACCGGCCTCGTGAGGACCGCTGGCAGGATCAGCCTCGCGAGGGCGCCTGGAGGGACCAGCCTCGTGAGGCTCGTCCTCACGGAAACACTAGCCTCCCTCCATTACCGCCACCACCCAGAAGGAATGACGACCACCATCAAGGTGAGGGGGCTGGGGGCTTCCAAGAGCCATGCGCTGTCGCCTGTATCTTGGGCGGAGCACAAGCCCCAGCCTCGTAGCATATCTTCAAACAATTTGCCCATGAAGTGAATGCAGTTCTCCCCAAGTTCAAGTCCACACGCCCGCTCAGATGGTCCATGTGCCCCATCATGTTCAGTTCGACAGATCAGCTCAAGTGCGCGGCTACTGCATGCGTCCTCCCAATGCTCTGTTCACCAGTGATCAGCAACATGCAAGTTACCAAGACCCTCATCGACGGCAGTGCAGGGCTCAATGTCCTGTCCGTCGACATGTTCGACAACCTCCAAGTGCCATATGACCAGCTTCAGCCTACCAAGCCTTTCTCAGGAGTGACCGACGGCTCTACAACCCCGATTGGGCAGGTCCGCCTCCCTGTTACCTTCGAAGAACGCAACAACTACCGCACTGAACTCATCGACTTCGACGTCGCCTACATCCACCTGCCATACAACGCCATCCTCGGGTATCCAGCCCTGGCCAAGTTCATGGCGGTGACCCATCACGGCTACAATGTCCTCAAGATGCCGGGAAGCGGCGGAATCATCACGGTCCCGTGCGAAGAGAGAGACGCGGTGTGTTCCCTCGAGCGTGCCTTCCAAAGCTGCAGCAATCGACGACCCCGATAGTTAGGGTGAGCGCCCTCCTGAGGCGACCCCCAAGAAGAAGAAGCTGATGCATGACGCATGGCCTCAGGCAAGCGGCACCTTGTCAGGATCATCGCCCGTGCCTGGGGCGCCTCCCTCCACCGCATAGGAAAGCGCGCCCAGCTCCCCTCTCGGGCAGGGCTCGGGGGATCTCTTCTGGAGGGCTTCAGACTTTGCCAGCATCATGAGGGAGGCGCTTGGGCACCACTTGGAGGCGTGCTTCGCGCACATTTCCCTCAAGAGAGCACAGAGCAAGGAGTGCCCATCGCTCAGGAGTTCATCACCAAGACCGCTCAGGAACTGCAAGACATGAGGGCCATGCACGGTGGCCGCCGCTCACCAGGCGCAGCTCCCCATCCAGGCGTGGATGCCGGGCTGCGCGTTTGCCGATGTCCCAGGGCTCAATCGGGCCGCCTCTCAGGAGCTTCTCTGGACTTCATGTGTGGGACGCTGCGAGGGCCCATCTCATAGCTACATTTGCATGCCCTTTGGCCTGCCCAATGTGGCGGCTGCCTATCTGCGCTACCTGCAGAGTATATTGGCGGCTTAGGAGGCCAGGCACCATGCGGTGCTGATAGAGATGAAGACGGTCATCAAGGAACCCCCTGGACCCCCAGAGCCTCCCGAGGCTCAGGGCCCCGGTGGCTCATGAGGGGCAGCCCTCTCGCCGCACACCTTCAGCTACCCCAACTCTCCTTCATCAACAGGACCAGGTGACATTTTCCAAAGTTCATTCAGCTGGGAGCGCCCCCAGGGCTGCATCATTCCTAGGCCGCGTGGGTCCGTCCCTGTGGCATGTATCTTTCCTTTTATGTATTTAGCTTACCCTGTTGGGGGCGCCCCTCGGGCTGCATCATCCCCAAGCCGCTTGGGCCGGACCCGGTGGCATGCATCTTCCCTGCATTTACCTGAGCTAGGTTGCTTCACATGCTTAATCTATCTATGACTATCACCTGCTTGATTGTCACCCACCATGGGAGCCGCACGCCGACCGTCTTTCTTCAGGACCCTTTGTGTTGTCTAACCATTTCGCAGGACCAAGACAGCGAACAAGAACCAAGACTAGGCGCAACCCGCCTTGAGGTAGGGCCTCGTGAGTCCCGTACCGGCTCACGAGTGTCCAGACACACCTCGTCTAGCCCTGCCGTGCAAGCCACGTGTCAGGGCGGGGCTCTACACGCCTCGAGGGCTCTCCACAGTAGGGAGTCCCCTCTCACGCACCAGAAGCAAATCAGCAATCACCACGGCGACCGGTGCCCTTCCTTGCGCTACCTTGCAGGAACTTCATGAGGGCCACAGCAGGCGGTACCGCAGACTCTCTCTCTTCTCTCATGCGATTTGCTTGCGCGTTGAAAGGGGGGCTCCTGAGCATCGCGCCTCAGGAGCTCTTACTGGCTCTCCAGCCCTCACCCCCTGGCCTTGACCACGGCACATGACCTAGCATACCGGCGGCGGCTGAGCTCGCTCGAGGGCCGGGACCTGAGGACGCAGAGCACCAAGAAGGACATGGAGGGGAGGGGGAGGCCTGCACGGGCCAGACCTAGCCACACCACAGTGAACGACGTACAAGTCCGGCACGACTCGAGGAGCCGACCTCGGGCAACCAAGATAAGTTCTCGCTCTGGATCCACCAGTCGCCGCGGCACGAGACCCTCACTCACTCCCTTCGCTGCCCTACTGCGGCGATGTTTTCTCTCTTTCCCATCCTAAGACAGCTGCTTGCGTGCTAAAGGGGACCTCTTGAGCATCACGCCTCAGGAGCTCTTACTGGACCTCGGGCCGCTCACCTCCTGGCCTTGACCACGGCACGCGACCTGGCATACCAGCGACGGCTGTAGCCTGCCTAGGGACCGGGACCTGTCAGCGTAGAGCACCAAGCCGCCGCAGGATTGGAAAGGGGAAGCCGAGACTCGGCAGTATATGCACACACGAATCTTCATAATGAGGGCTATATTGACAAAAGGCATTACAGACGCTTTACACACCCCCGCGGGGTCCGTTTCTTGATTCCTCGCAGGGAACAAAAGGGAAGGATGTTACACCCACAATGCGGCTATATCTCCCACGTGCCGGGGCACGACTTAGAGGGACAACCGCATGGTAGGTTTGTCGCAAGTGGGGTAATCTTCACACAATCCCATGTACTGAATAAGAAAGGGATAAATAGTTGGCTTACAATCGCCACTTCACACAAATACAAGTTAAACATACATCATCCAGAATACAATCAAAGGTCCGACTACATAACCAAAATAAAAGAAGACAACCCCAAATGCTAGATCCCCGATCGTCCCAACTGGGCTCCACTACGGATCAACAGGAAACGAAACAACACAACGAACAAGATCTTCATCAAGCTCTCACTTGAGCTCGGTTGCGTCACCTGCACTGGCATGATCGACACCTGCAACTATTTGGAAGTATCTATGAGCCACGAGGACTCAGCAGAAAGCACTATTTAAGCTTATGGGTAGGATAGGGTAATGAGGTGGAGCTGCAGCAAGCACTAAGAATATATGGTGGCTAACATACGCAAATAAGAGCGATAAGAGAAGCAACGCAACGGTCGTGAACTAGAAGTGATCAAGAAGTGATCCTAAAACTACTTACGTTCAAACATAACACAAGAACTATATTCACTTCCCAGACTCCGCCGAGAAGAGACCTTCACGGCTACACATGCGGTTGATTCATTTTAATTAAGTTAAGTGTCAAGTTCTCTACAACCGGACATTAACAAATTCCCATCTGCCCATAACCACGGGCACGGCTTTCGAAAGTTCAAACCTTGTAGGGGTGTCCGAACTTAGCCCATCACAAGCTCTCACGGTTAACGAAGGATATTCCTTCTCCCGGGAGGACCCGATCAGTCTCGGAATCCCGATTAGAAGACATTTTGACAATGGTAAAACAAGACCAGCAAAGCCGCCTGATGCGCCGACATCCCGATAGGAGCTGCACATATCTCGTTCTCAGGGCAACACCAGATAGGTCAAGCTATGAGTAAAACCAGCCCCCGAGTTGCCCTGAGGTGGCCCCGCAGGCTTCCTGGTTCGGACCAACACTTAGACAAGCACTGGCCCGGGGGGGGGGTTAAAATAAAGATGACCCTCGGGAGCGCGACTCCCAAGGGAAAAGTAGGTGGTGGTGAGGCAAATGGTAAAACCAAGGTTGGGCCTTGCTAGAGGAGTTTTATTCAAAGCAAACTGTCAAGGGGTTCCCATAACACCCAACCGCGTAAGGAACGCAAAATCAAGGAACATAACACCAATATGACGGAAACTAAGGCGGTAAGAGTGGAACAAAACACCAGGCATAAGGCCGAGCGTTCCACCCTTTACCAAGTATATAGATGCATTAATTAAATATGAGATAATAATGATATCCCAACAATATCCATGTTCCAACATGGAACAAACTTCAACTTCACTTGCAACTAGCAACGCTATAAGAGGGGCTGAGCAAAAGCGGTAACATAGCCAAACAATGGTTTGCTAGGAAAGGTGGGTTAGAGGCTTGACATGGCAATATGGGAGGCATGATATAGCAAGTGGTAGGTAGCGCGACATAGTAATAGAGTGAACAACTAGCAAGCAAAGATAGAAGTGATTTCGAGGGTATGTTCATCTTGCCTGAGATCCCAGAAGGAAGAACAACGACTCCATGAAGAAGACAAACGGACAAAGTCGAACGAATCCTCACAAACCCGACATTATCGGAACTAACCCGAAGAAGCAACACTGGAAAGAAGCAAACAACATAGTAAACAACCATCACATAAACATGGCATGATGCACAACCAAGTATGATGCATGTCCGGTTTAATTATGCATGGCATGGAAAAGCACAAGCAAAACTACAAGTTAAGTGGAGCTCAATATGCAATGAGTTGCAAATTGATGGAACACCACATTCAAACATTTAGTTCACTTTCGGTTAGGCTACTCAACAATATTAATTTTTTTTAAACATGGCAAGAGGTGAAGCATAATAAAACTACCTATCTAGGCAAGTTTAAATGAGGCTGAAAATAACAAACTACAATTCCAGAAAATCCTTATGTGCATATTTTAGGTTTGATACTGTTCTACCCTAAACCATATTTTGTAGTTGTTAAACATGCAAAGTAATGTCACCATGTTAAACTAGGCATTTTTCTACCCCATTTACATATAAAGTTTATTTAAATCCGAGCTACGATTATTTAGTTATGACATAAAGCATTTTAGCAAGTTATTTAAGCAAATTTAAACAAACAACATTTTAAACATGGATGAAAGTGGCATTTTATGAAACTAGATTAAAAACTAAGCATTTTACATATATAATGTTTTTACATGTGATGCATGGTTGGTGAGTTAGGATATGCATGAAACTTAGGGGGTTTTCTGTAAAACTGGTAACTCTGGATAAATGGACAGATCGCAGAACGGAAAAAACGTGACATGGGCCTAATCTGACTGGCCCAACCATGTACATGAGGGGGCACTGGATCTGGGTGCTCACCAGGCCGCATGGGCCGGTTGGTGGAGGAGCTGGTAGGCCGTGGCTGGGCCTTGGAGCGTTGTGGCTAGAGAGGCCCAGGCAGCAGGGCGACGGGTCAACGACACGGGCGAGCGGTTTTAGCGAGATGCAGGTCGGTGCAGATTGCAGAGGAAGCAGAGGTCGGCAACAGGCGAGGCGGAGTAACTCCGACGAGGCAGAGGCGGCGGAGACGGCGTGGAGGCGAACGGGGAGGTGGCGTGGCCGGATGCAGAGGTCCGCCTGCTGCGTGCGGGAGGCAGGAGGCGTGCGGTCAACGCAGGGCGGCACTCGCTCGAGGAGGTAGCAGAGGACGTAGGGGTCGAGCTCATTGCCGAGAAGAGGACGACAGTGGCTGGACTTGACGCGATCCCAGCGACGTGGATGAGGTGAGGATGAGCGGAGGCGGCCTGCACTGGTCCTTGGCGACGCGCGAGTGAAGGAGCCAGCAGATTGAGCCAGCGAGGTCAGCGCTCGTCCTCTTCTTCGCGACGTGATGCAGAGGTAGGGTGACGCGATCAACAGGTACGGGGTGACGCCAGCTGATCCGAGGTGGAGGTCGCAGATGACGGCGAGGAACCTGACCGGTGGCGGACTTCCAGTTCCATGATGCTGGCGCGGCGTCCTGTGAGAGCAAGCAGGGAGAGAGTGGGAGATCGTGAGAGAGAGAGGCAAATGGGAGGAGAAGGCAGTAGGAAAAAGGGAGGCAGGGAGAAGAAAGTGAAGGAGAGGGCGACCGGGTCCTAGTGGTCGCCGGTGTGGTTGCGCGGAGGAGGCAGGAGGCCCGGCCTCGGGTGCCTGGTTGCGGGCGCTGGCGTCGGTGGGGATTGAGTGAGGGAGCAGTAGAGGATGGAGGAGGAGGCGATGTGGCGCTGGTCGGTTGGGGATGGGTGGATCCCGAGGGGGATTTGGCGAGTGGGTGGCGGTGGCTGATCCGAGGAGCGGGAAGGGTGTAGTTGGCGGCTGTAGGGGGGACAAATGTCCTAGGATTTAGGGTTTGGGTCTAAAAATGGATAGGCGTCTATATATAGCGAAAGGACGGAGTTTTGGATCGTCTGATCGAGATCGGATGGCTACGGATCAACGAGTAGTCAAATGACGAAACGGAAGATGCAGGTCGGTTGTTCGTGGTTGATCCGGATCCGTTGGTAACGACAGAGCGGGTCGAGTTCGGGTAAGTTTTCGGACACGCGCGAGGGGGTCCGAGAACTGCGCGGAGAGGGGAGTCTGACAAAGGCCACGGAGGCAGGGGTTTGATGGGCTGGTTTAGAGTAGAAGTGGGCTGTGAAGAGAAAAGAGAAGGAGAGCAGCCTGGCAACTGTTTCCGGAGACCAAAAACGTCCGACGATAGACCGGCTAATATTTCCGCTATAGTTATCCGATGTGGCATCAAATGGACTCCGAACGCGACGAAACTTGGTAGGCGGTCTACTGACAACATAACAAGACCACACGCCAACTCTCATCCCATTTCGAGAACATTTTCCAGCCACTTATAAAATACTATTGGACATGCCGCGGGCGCGTGCGAGTGTGTCTGGGCTCAAAACGGGCAACGAAAAGAAAGAGGAGACCCGGACGGATGCAAGTTTTGAAAACATGATGATGCAATGCACATGATGAGATGGCAAGATGCGACACGCAAGCAAATGACAAGGCAACCACAATGAATAGCTGGAAGACACCTAGCACATCGGTCTCGTGGCGTTACAGGGGTTCTATCTACGCACACGAGGTGTCGCCAACGCCATCATCAACAATGGGCCACATGAGGCCGGCGCCAACCCCATCCAGATCAGCGGCTCGACGCCGCGGCCCTGCTCCAGGCTCGGCGGGAGCTCGGGGGCACGTAGTTGTAGTCGCTTGTCTCCAGAGACTCCAAGAGCTCGGGAGAGTCGCTGGACCACCAGGAGTCACCGCTGTCGCTGGAGGAGCTGCAGCCGAGACCGGTGGCTGGCCCCGCGCCCGCCACAGCATCGTCCTGGCGACCTCCTTCAGGGCAGCACTCCAGGCGGCGGCCTTCCTCGTCGAAGACCTTGAATGACAGCACGGAGGCGCCGTCGTACTTGAAGTGGATCGCGAGGGCGCCCTCCGCACAACAGACCCGGGCAAGCTCACCCCAGCCTCGGGTCATGAAGATCTTCCCGGAGGCAACTGTTCCAATCTCTGCTCCAGTCGCTGGGGCGTCGCAGTCGGCATGCTGCAGCCAAAGTTCGCGAAGGCCCCTCGGCAGCATCTCGGCGACGAAGAATGTCGGGAGGCATATCCAGGTGCTCGGGGGCATCGCCGCCCACAGCACGAACTCGCGCAAAGAGTCTGCAGCGTGGACCCCTGGGGCGACGGCGTGCGCCTCCGTGGCATGGCAACCGCGGCCCTGGCACGGGCGGCACCGCTCACTGCTCCTCCCTCCGGAATCGTCGGTGTGAGTGTACAAGGGCAGCGGGTACCCAGGAGGCGGCCTCTCATACCAAGGCCGCAACACCACCGGCCTCACGACCACCTCACGGCGATGAGACCTCCTTTTCTTCGGCAGGAGCAGCTCTGGCATGTTGAGGGGAGCCTTGCCCTTCTCTGCGGCGAAGAACCTCCGGATCAGCGCCATGTCTACACAAGCCAGGAGTGGAGCAAGGAAGAAGAAGAAGCGGGAGAGGAAGAGGAAGGATGGGCGACGGGGGCTCCGCCCCCTCCCATTTATACCAGGAGAAGGCCAACCAGCGCCCCACATGATCACAGGTAATTATGGTTTTCTTTGCATGTCGCAGGGACTTGTCACGTCGGGCAGTTGCCGATGTAGCGTGGGGAAGCGGAGACGCCCATGTCGAATCACCGCCACGCGTCGACCGAGGCCGCAAGCTATTGGGGCCCGCGGCGCTCTGCACTTGACCCTTGGCTTCGCCTCGAAGCCAAGCCCGAGCGCGCCTTGGGCCCGGGGGCTACTGTCAGTGTTCTGGGAACGGGGGTCCCCAGATTTGCCTGCCTTTGGCGCATGGCGTGGCTTTGCTAGCAGGCCTGTACGACCCATATTCATCAACAAGGAATCAAGACCCTCGCGAGGCGGACGACACAAGACTTCCTCAGGAGCGGCCTCACCAGGCTGGCTCGTGAGGGGCGGAGAGTTCAAGGTCGGGCAAACCTCGCGATGTTCTCGTGACGTAAGCCATGACAATCGAGACTAGGCGGGTGAGGGAGTCCTGGATTAGGGGGTCTCTGGACAGCCGGACTATATCCTTTGGCCGGACTGTTGGACTATGAAGATACAAGATTGAAGACTTCGTCCCATGTCCGGATGGGACTTTCCTTGGCGTAGAAGGCAAGCTTGTCAATACGGATATGTAGATCTCCTCCCTTGTAACCGACTCTGTGTAACCCTAGCCCCCTCCGGTGTCTATATAAACCGGAGGGTTTAGTCTGTAGGACAAGATACAATCATACCATAGGCTAGCTTCTAGGGTTTAGCCTCTACGATCTCGTGGTAGATCAACTCTTGTAATACTCATATCATCAAGAACAATCAAGTAGGACGTAGGGTATTACCTCCATCAAGAGGGCCCGAACCTAGGTAAACATCGTGTCCCCTGCCTCCTGTTACCATCCACCTTAGACGCACAGTTTGGGACCCCCTACCCGAGATCCTCCGGTTTTGACACCGACATTGGTGCTTTCATTGAGAGTTCCACTATGTCGTCACCATAAGGCTTGATGGCTCCTTTGATCGTCGGTAACTATGCGGTCCAGGGTGAGGTTTTCCTCCCCGGACAGATCTTTGTATTCGGCGGCTTCGCACTGTGGGCCAATTCGCTTGGCCATTTGAAGCAGATAGAGAGCTACGCCCCTGGCCATCAGGTTAGGTTCGGAAACCTAAACTACATGGCCGACATCCGCAGAGACTTGATCTTCGATGGATTCGAGCCCATGTAAGATGCGCCGCATAATCATGATGAGCATGACGTAACTCTGCCTTCGGACCGTGTTCGGGAGATCGCATCTGCAACTACCCCGACCTTCAATCTGGAGCAAATTGCGCCATCCAAGGACGGAGGGATAGACCCCGCCATGGAGACCGCACTCTCAGTGGCGATGGAGCCGGATACTAACTTCACCCCTTACGAGAGCCGTGTCGCCGAACCACTGGATTTGTCTCCAGCCATGGACTCCGAGCCTCCTGCATCCGTGCATATCAAATCCGACTGGGCGCTGATCACGGAGTTCACCTTCGCGGATATCTTTCAGCACTCGCCTTTCAGCGATGTGCTAAATTCATTAAGGTCTCCCTCCTTGTCAGGAGAACCTTGGCCGATCTATGTCCGACTAGAATGGGATGCGGACGACGAAGAAATTCGCTGCCCACCCATCGCCCATTTAGTAGCCACTGTTGATGATTTAACCGACATGCTCGACTTCAACTCCGAAGACATCGACGGTATGGAAGATGCTGGAGGAGACGAACAGGAACCACCGCCCATAGGGCGCTGGACCGCCACCTCATCATATGATATATACATGGTGGACACCCCCAAAGAAGGCAATGGCGACGAGATAGCGGAGGATGACCCCTCCAAGAAGCAACCCAATCGCCGATGTCAGCAGCGCCGCTCTAAGTCCCGCCACAGCAAAAGCGGTGATACCGGCACAAGAGACAATAACACTCCGGATAGTGCCGAAGACAATCACAATCCCCTCCAGCACAATGTAGAGTGGGAGGATGAACAAGCTAGCCCTCCAGAGCAGGCAGCAGATGGAGAACCGGAGGAGGACAATTACATGCCTCTCTCCGAAGACGAGGTGAGCCTCAACGACGAAGAATTTATCGTGCCTGAGGATCCCGTCAAGAAGGAGCACTTCAAGCGCCGGCTTATGGCCACAACAAATAGCCTGAAGAAAAAGCAACAACAGCTTCAAGCTAATCAAGACTTGCTAGCAGACAGATGGACTGAAGTCCTTGCAGTCGAGTAATACGAACTCGAGCGCCCCTCCAAGAGTTACCCAAATAGCATACTGGATCACTCGTGTCAAATCCACGGCACCCTGACAAGCCAGCCAATCACACCAACAGAGAATGCTGGGTGTTCAAGTAGGCCGACAAGTTAAATGTCAAAAACAAGGACAAGGGGCTGCATAGTGATGACGAGGAGGAGCCTCGGCCGCCGAACACGGGAGGATAGAAGGGGTTCCCCCCACAAGTGAAGACGGTGAACATGATATACGCAACCCACATTCCCAAGAGGGAACAGAAGCGCGCACTAAGGGACGTCTATGCGATGGAGCCCGTCGCCCCAAAGATCAACCCATGGTCCACTTGTTCGATCACCTTTGATCACAGGGACCACCCCAGTAGTATCTGTCATGGCGGATCCGTCGCACTGGTCCTAGACCCCATCATTGAAGGATTTCACCTCACTCGAGTCCTTATGGACGGCGGCAACAGCCTGAACCTGCTTTATTAGGATACAGTGCGAAAAATGGTTATAGATCCCTCGAGGATCAAACCCACAAAAACCACCTTTAAGGCCGTCATCCCAGGTGTAGAGGCCCATTGCACGGGCTCAATCACACTAGAATTGGTCTTCGAATCTCCAGACAACTTCCGAAGCGAGGAGTTAATCTTTGATATCATCCCGTTTCGCACTGGCTATCACGCACTGCTCGGGCGAACCGCATTCGCAAAATTCAATGCGGTACCGCATTACGCATACCTCAAGATCAAAATGCCAGGACCAAGGGGGCCGTAACAGTGAATGGAAACATAGAACGCTCGCTCCGCACGGAAGAGCACACTGCAGCCCTCGCAGCAGAAGCACAAAGCAGCCTTTTAAGGCAAACCACTAATTCGGTGATACATCCCCTGGACACCTTCAAGCGAGTCTAGAGTAAACCGCAACAGGATCGCCTGGCACGTTCAGAGCTCACCTAGCAATTCGGCCCCCGTCCCAGTCCCAGTCAAGCGACGAAATCCATGCCGCGTGTACGTAATTACGCACTGAAAATACCATATACATAGGCGGGGGCCCGATCAGGGCATGTCCCGCAATGCGGCTTAACCGCCTCAGGGGCTGTATACCTTTATCATTTTCTCTCTTTTAGGATCTAACTCTCTAGAAGCCCTTTACGGCAGTATGATTGCCAGACACATTACGGGAAGGAACAACCAAGGAGGCAAGAAGCTAAGATGTACACGGGAACTCTCAGGTGGTCTCTAATAATAATCGATATACCCGCTTTCTACTATCCATACGCAGCTTGCCCTTGGATCGGACATGTCAAATAGTCCTATTCTTTGCTTATTGCACTACTTGTACCAGTATGCTTGAACGTATTATTTAAATAACAATGCATAGCATTAGTCTATTATTGCATTATTCATCCCCTTTTTTCTTATATGTTCATTTACAACAATCTGCACCCGTACATTCGGGTATGGTCAGTACGACAGGGGCTTTCGTTTACCCCATAATATGGCGCGAGAAGTCCGAACACTTTCAACAGTGCGTCACCCCGAACTTATAGCATTATATGCATCAAATCCGAATCATGTCTTGGGTCAATAGTTGGGTTCGCCCGGCTCCCATGCTTTGGTACTTTACGTTCCGTTATATCGGCTAAGGTAGTGGTGGGAGAACTACTGCAATTGTGTCCCGGTTCTTCACGACGAGCACCTCAGTAGAGAAAGCCGAAAACTGACTGTCATGATAAGGCGAGAGCTAGTCACTGTTCGTGAGGTCTCAAGTCCTTAAAAACTTTTTCCGCTTCGGGCAAGGAGTCGGCCTTGCCCGACTTAGGCGTGTATAGCGCCCCAAATTCGGCCTTCCGAATACTAGGGGCTTCGCCAAAATTTAAAATTGTAGACTTCTATGGCTAAGTGAGAGTGATAAAGCCTTATAGTCCGATTGCCTGGTTCGTTGCGCTGAACACCTCCCTCGAAGGACCCAAAATTGGGATAAAGAATGCTCAGGTTTATCCTGAACAACCCAGTACTAGTTACATGGGGGCAGAAGCCGACGACTGGCCAACTCTCAGATTTTATAAATGGCCGCACATAAGGTAATATTTTAAATTAAAAAAGCATTGCATAGCGCAAATGAACTCGTTTCACATTATAGGACCACATGAGCATGTTTATTCAAAAATTACATCCCTGGCACATTCATCCGCCACAAGGCGAGAACCCTTCAGGACACTCTCATAATACATTTCAGGGCAGTGATGCTCCTTGCCCTCCGGCGGCCCCTCCCTCACCAGCTTCACGGCGTCTAACTTCGCCCAGTGCACCTTCGCCCGGGCAAAAGCCCTGCGCGCACCCTCGATGCAGACGGACCACTTTATGACTTCAAGCCGTGGACAGGCATCCACAAGCCACCTCACCAGACTGAAGTAGCTGCTGAGCAGGGGCCCGCCAGGCCACATCAGGACCATAAGGCCCTTCATGGCCTGTGTAACACCCTCGATGCGACTATATCTCCCACGTGTCGAGGCACGACTTAGAGGCATAATCGCATTGAAGGCATATGTCGCAAGTTAGGCAATCTTCACAACATCCCATGTAATATGATAATAAAAGGGGAGATAACATAGCAATATAATGATATCCCAACAAGTAAATAAAGGTTCCAACAAGGAACGGCCTCCAATCTTCACCTGCAACTAGCAACGCTATAAGAGGGGCTGAGCAAAGCGGTAACATAGCCAATCAACGGTTTGCTAGGACATGGTGGGTTAGAGGTTTGACATGGAAATTTGGGAGGCTTGAAAGCAAGTGGTAGGCATCGTAGCATTGGCATAGCAAAAGAGCGAGCAAACTAGCATAGGAAAGATAGTAGTGATTTCGAGGGTATGATCATCTTGCCTGCACAGTTGTCAGAGTTGACTGGAGCCTCGAAAGCAAACTCAACGGGCTCCTCGTTAGCAAACTCGTCTCCCGGCTCTACCCAAACAATACAAACAAACAACAAGGGCACAGTCAACCACGTGCAAGGATCAAACAAGATGATGCAAAGATGGTATGCTATGCGGGATGCGATGCGGGATGCATACGCAAGATATGACAGGAAATGCAAGAACCTGGCCTCAACATGGAAATCCAAGTGTTCCACTACAAAGATGAGATGAAATCGCTTGAAAACGATATAAAGAACGCCGGAATCGGAGTTACGGTTTGGAAATGGCAAGCGATTCAAATATGACACCGGTCTGCGGTTTACAGCAAGTAGCCATCTAAATGCAATGAGATGAACATGCTACAGCACCCAAACATGGCAACAAAATACATGGCAGGGATGCATTCAAGATGCTTAACAAAAGTCTAGCACTGAGCTACAGCCAATTCATCTATTAACAGGTTCAAACAAGCATGGCAAAAATGCATATGGCAAACAGATCTCAGACTTTGTGAAATTAACACTTGTCTGGAATTTCAGATCAGGTAGCCCTCTTCGGAGCAACAAAACTATATGCTATAGGACCTGACCATGGCAAAGTAAAGCATGGCATGGAGCTACTAAAAGAGCTTAACAAAAGTCCCTTAGTGACCTTGAGCCAAGAGGGATCAGAAAATACAATTGCAAGCATGTGAACATAGCAAAAACATAATCAGATCACAGACTTAGTGAAAACTGGAGCATGCTGAAACATAACTCAAGTAGGCATGTTTACGAGATCGATGCACTCACTACGGAGCAAGTCATGATAAGCTAAGCATACACCCATCAATAATACACAAAATTCAAGCTAGACATGGCAAGAAAAAAAGCATAGCATGCACGGATCAACTACAACATCATCGGCAAAATTGCAAACAAGTTGACAATCTGCCCAGATTCACAAAGTAGCAAAAGTAGAGCTCGATTGACTCAAGCTAGGGTGCTCCATAATTGCAAACAAAGACATGGATGGATATAGCTCTACAAGATTAACAAAACATCCTTACTGATCATCCTCAAAAGAGGCACAGATCACTAGGAAACAACATGAACATATGGCCATATGAGATAAACAGATCAAGGACTTGGTGGAATTGCTAAGTCCCTGAAATCAGAATTATCAAGTGCACCACTTTGCAAGCTTGTGCTAGTCACCACACACATCACAAAAATACATGAGTTGCACCTCTGGAAAGATGACAAAACCCTTAACAAAACATATGTAGGACTCATGGGCATAGCATGCACACAATAATCATGGCAAAAATGACAAATAGCTAAATGGAGCAGCAGATCTGACAAATATCTCAAGTATCCCTCTTCTAACAGCATTTCGGGCATCAAGATGAACTCAAATGAAAATGATGCAATGGAATGAAATGATGTACTCTCTGAGATGAACATTTTGATATGCTATATGCCAAAAACGGGGTTACAGCAAAGTTACGAGGCTATGAACATGAGCACATGAGCTAGGGTTTCAAGAGAAAAATTCAACCGAATCTCAGATCTGGATCGACACGCGAACCGAGGATGAATGGATTTCACGCCGGAGCTCGGCGGAGAGGGAGAAGACGGTCGGGGTGGCCGGATCCGTGCGGGGGGGGGGGGGGGGGGGGGGGGGGGGGGGGGGGGGGGGGGGGGGGGGGGGGGGGGGGGGGGGGGCGAGGCCGGAGGAGAAGGAGGAGATGGCCGGCCGCGGCGGAGCGAGGAGAAAGAGTGGCGGCGCGGCGAGGTGGGCGCCCGCGGCCTCAGTCGGGCGGCGATGCGGGACGGGGGGCCCGGCCTGGGCTGCGGCGGGCCCGCGCAGGCGAGGCGGCAGTGATGTGGGCGCGGTGGCGGCGGCGAATCCCGAGGCGACACGTGGCGGTGGCGGCTGGGTCGGACGGTGTCCGGCTCCATCCGGACACGTCCGGCGGCGGCGGAGACGGATTTTTTTAGGGTTTCGTCCGTGATTTCGAGTGGGAGTCTTTAAATAGAGGTAGAGGGAGCTAGGAGAGTCCAAATGAGGTGCGGTTTTCGGCCACGCGATCGTGATCGAACGCTCTAGATGATGGAGCAGGTTTAGGTGGGTTTTGGGCCAAATTGGAGGGGTGTTGGGCTGCAACACAGACGAGGCTTTCTTGGTCCCTCGGTTAACCGTTGGAGTATCAAACGAAGTCCAAATGATATGAAACTTGACAGGCGGTCTACCGGTAGTAAACCCAGGCCGCTTATCAAGTCTCGGTCCAATCCGGAAATGTTTAATCCCCACACACGAAAGAAAGCTAGAAATGACCACCAGAGGAGAACGAAGCGCCGGAATGCAAAACGGACAACGGGGAAAATGCTCGAATGCATGAGATGAACACGTATGCAAATGCAATGCATATGATGTCATGATATGAGATGCATGACAATGATAACAACACACGGAGACAAAGACCCGAACCCGAGAAAATAAATAACTTAACGCCGGAAACGGCAAGAGTTGGAGTACAAATTGGGAAAGTTACATCCGGGGTGTTACAGCCTGTTCGGCCGCCTTGTGAAGCTCGACCAATTGCTTCAGCTGGTCACTCAAGGGCATTGGGTGTTCGGTTCCAGTATACTGAGACCAGAACAACTTTTTCGTCAAGCTCCCCTCCTCAGCTCGGTAAAACTCCGCGGCATCCAGAACACTGTGCGAAAGATCTGCGAATGCTCCTGGAGAGCTCCGAACTCGGGTAAGTAGAAGGAAAGTTTCCTTCACATGCTTGCTTTGCATAATGAATGCCTTACCCGCTGCTATCTTCTTCACCGCATCAATCTCCGGGAGGGCTTTGTGGGTGAGGGAGTCCTGGATTAGGGGGTCTCCGGACAGCCGGACTATTGGACTATGAAGATACAAGATTGAAGACTTCGTCCCGTGTACGGATGGGACTCTCCTTGGCGTGGAAGGCAAGCTAGGCAATACGGATATGAAGATTTCCTCCCTTGTAACCGACTCTGTGTAACCCTAGCCCCCTCCAGTGTCTATATAAACCGGAGGGTTGAGTCCGTAGGACAACATACAATCATACCATAGGCTAGCTTCTAGGGTTTAGCCTCTATGATCTCGTGGTAGATCAACTCTTGTAATACTCATATCATCAAGAACAATCAAGTAGGACGTAAGGTATTACCTCCATCAAGAGGTCCCGATCCTGGGTAAACATCGTGTCCCCTGCTTCCTGTTACCATCCGCCTTAGATGCATAGTTCGGGACCCCCTACCAGAGATTCGCCGGTTTTGACACCGACAATGTTGCTTTCATTGAGAGTTCCACTGTGCCGTCATCATAAGGGCTAATGGCTCGTCTCGTTGTCAAGGACAACATCACTTCTGGGGGAGCCCTGTAGGCCAAACTCTTCGACTAGGCGGCTTTGTCATGACCTCCCGCTCGGCCGTTGCACCAACGATGACTTCTCGGGTCATCGAAAATAGCCTCCACATCGGCTCAAAATTCGCCGAGCAGATGGATCCAATGGAGCTCTCCTCTTTGAACGAGCTCTTGGATTGCATCGCCACTCTGGGAGTCGCTACGGACTACGATCGGATCGGGCTTAAACCCGACCAAAGGGAGATTAACTCTCCACCGGTCACCCATCAAATAGCGGTGGTGGAGGAGCAACACAGCGGTTCTCCCTCTATCCTGAGGACGAACTATGTCCGGATTCTCGAGCTCTCTGAGCCGGATACCCGCTCATGGCAGGACATCGCCCTAACCCTGAACCTAGAATCAGGTCGCATACCGAACCCATAGAGCAACATCCCGGAGCCCGAACTTCCAAGATCGGAAACTCCCCTACCCTGGGATCTCAGATTGATTCAAGGTATGGACTTAAATCCACCCACCCACCCAGATACAAACGATCTTTCCCACATTAGGCAAGCGCACCAAGAGACAGTACATCACTATTGGGCCAGATTACTCCTTATAATGAACAAGGTCAAGGACTGTCGCGAGGAAGACGCAATTTCATTGTTTTGCAACAATTGCATAGACAAGGGAATCCTCAACGCCATAAGTCACCGTGACATAGCACACTTCGCTGACTTGGCGGTCATTGTACGAAAATACTGTGCGATGGAAAGCGCTTGGAAAACACAAACACAATTTTGGGACAATCCGGCTCTGACAAAATCCCCAGTCCGAACTAAAAGGGTGCACTCTCATAAGTCGCCCGACTCAATTACAAAGAAGCAAAAGCCCACTACAGGGCGTGGAACCGTATTGGAGGGATGTCTTAACGGGCCCTGCAAAATTCATAGTACGGCGGACACCATACCAACACATAGCCTTAGAGCATGTTGGGTACTCCGGCAGGTGGCCAAGAGCGGTGAGGATCTCCTCATCCAAAACACCCCAGAACACCCTCCCGCGGATAACAACACAGTATTAACAGTCTTCGGGACCTTCGCCTCAAATAATAGGCGTAAGCGAGCACTCCGCAGGCTTGCCGAAGTCTGCCACGTAGCAGCAATAAATCCATGGAGCGACACGGCCATTACTTTCAATGCCAGTGACGAACCTAAATTCCAAACAGCCCAAGCACCAGCCGCTCTGCTCCTCAGTCCAATTGTGGATGGCTTTCGGCTCACTAAAGTGCTCATGGACGGCGGCAGCGGATTAAGCCTTATTTATGAGGAGACTCTTCAAAAATGGAAATAGACAGCAACCGTATTGAGGAAAGCACCACGACCTTCCGAGGAATCATCCCTAGTCGGGAGGCACATTGCGCTGGGAAAATCACACTAGATGTGGTATTCGGCACTCGGGAGAATTAGAGGTCTGAAGAAATCACATTCCAAGTGGCCCCGTTCAGCAGCGGATACCACGCCCTTTTAGGGTGGGAGGCATTCACGATTTTTCAAGCCATACCCCATTACGGGTACATGAAGCTCAAAATGTCCGGACCCAATGGAATCATCACTCTAGCTAGTGATCCGGACATAGCACTCCGCGTCGAGAACAAAACAGCTGCACTGGCCCTCGAGACATTATCCGAAGCCCTTGTGGAGGAGGAGTTAACCGCGCTGCGCTCCACAGTGGATAGGGACGACGTGATACTAGACAAAAGATCCAAGTCCACCTCCCTTAAACCAGCGGATGAAATAGTCAAATTCGAAGTCCATCCAACGGAACCCACAAAAACAGCGTCCATTGGGGCACAGTTAAACCCCGCCATAGACACCGCACTATGGGAGTTCCTCTGCGAGAATTGGGACATATTCTCCTGGTATCCTTCAGACATGCCAGGAATCCCACGTAGGCTGGCCGAGCATAGCCTTAACATTCTAAAAGGATTCAGGCCGGTCAAGCAGACTCTTCGGTGCTTCTCCGAACCTAAGCGACAAGCCATGGGAGAGGAGCTAGCCAAATTACTAGAGGCCGGATTCATTAGAGAAATAAAGCATCCAGACTGGCTAGCAAACGTGGTGATGGTGCCAAAGAAGGACAAATCCTGGCGCCTATGCATCCACTTCAAGGACCTTAATAAGGCCTGCCCAAAGGATCCCTTCCCCCTCCCTCGCATCGATCAAATTATCAACGCTACCGCAGGACACGACTCATTGTGCTTCCTCGACGCATACTCCGGTTACCACCAAATTAAGAAGGCGGAGTCCGACCAAGCCGCAACAGCATTTATCACTCCATATGGCCCCTTCTGTTTTAACACAATGCCCTTCGGGCTAAAAAATGCCGGCGCAACGTATTGGCGCATGATTCAGACATGTCTGGAAAAGCAGATCGGCAAAATAGTGGAGGCATACGTTGAAAATGTGCTCGTTAAAACCAGACACGTCGACTCCTTAAATGACGACTTGAGGCTCACGTTTGACAATCTCTGAACATACGACATTAAGCTCAATCCCGAAAAATGCGTTTTTGGCGTCCCGCCGGAAAGCTCCTGGGCTTTATCGTCTCCAGCAGAGGAATTGAAGCAAATCTGGCCAAAATCCGGGCTCTGTCGCAGTTGGATATCCCAACTGACCTCAAGCAAATCCAGAAGTTAACTGGATGTGTGGCGGCTTTAAGTCGCTTTATCTCCTGACTAGGAGAAAATGCACTCCCCCTTTATTGCCTTCTTTGGCGCACCGAACGCTTCGAGTGGACGGACACAGCCATGGCCGGACTGGAAGATATAAAAGCCATCTTGGCCACCAACCCAATCTTTGCCGCCCCAACTGTTGGTGAACCAATGCTATTATATATAGCGGCAACTCACCAAGTTGTAAGCAATTCTTGTCGTCGAACGAGAGATAGACGGACATAAAATCCCACTTCAAAAGCCGGTATATTATGTATCCACCGTCCTCACTCCATGCAAATCACGGTACCCACTTTATCAAAAGATAGCATACGCGGTATTCATGGCATCCCAGAAATTATGACACTACTTTCAAGAGTGTTCAATTACGGTGGCCTCCGAAGTACCACTCAACAACATAATAAACAACCGCGATGCCACGGGCCAGATTGCCAAATGGGCTATCGAGCTCCTCCCATTCGACATAACATATAAACCACGGCGAGCCATTAAGTCGCAAGTACTGGCCGATTTAGTAGCCGAATGGACAGAAGCCGAACTCCCTAAAGAGTACGACACATACTCCAATTGGATCATGCACTTCGACGGCTCTAAAATGTTGGCTGGTCAGGGGGCTGGCGTCGTCTTGACGTCCCCCACCGGAGATACAGTGCAATACGTACTCCAAATACTATATACAGACTCCAATAACGCAGCCGAATACGAGGCCCTATTACACGGTCTCCGGATGGCAGTCTCCATGGGCATTCAATGCCTGGAGGTGCGTGGGGACTCGAACCTTGCAATATCCCAAATAAATGTAGACTTCAATGCCAAGGATCCGGAAATGGCGGCATATCACAACACCGTCCTCAAAATGTCAGCTCGGTTCGAAGGGCTTGAATTCCACCATGTGGCTTGGGAAAACAACCAGGCGGCGAACATCCTCGCCCGTATCGGCGCTAAATGCGACCCTGTCCCACCGCACATCTTCCTAGAAAAACTGTTTAAACCATCCGTGGTATGGGAAGCGGAAACCGGCAACAATAGTCTGGACCCGGCCACAAACCCAGATACCGAACACTCTGACACAATCGGAGGCTCTGCCATCGAAATAACACCTTCAACCCATGTAATAATGGCCGTCATCGCCCCATGGACAAAACCATTCCTGGCCTACCTAGCCAGGCAGGAACTACCCGAGGACCAAAATGAGGCACGCTGCATAGTGCGGTGATCTAAAGCCTACAAGGTCCACGAGGGAGAGCTTTATAAGAAAAGCACTACCGGAGTCCTTCAAAGGTGCATCTCTGAAGAGGAAGGGCGGAAGCTTTTGGCAGAAATCCATGCCGGACTCGGCGGCCATCACGCCGCAGCCCGGGCCCTTGTAAGAAAGGCCTTCCATACAGGTTTTTATTCGCCGACGGCCCGGGCAGATGCGCAACATCTGGTCCAGCATTGCGTCGGTTGCCAGCTATTTGCAAACCAAAGCCATATGCCGACTACTGCCCTCCAAACAATCCCCATTACTTGGCCCTTCGCGGTCTGGGGGCTTGATATGGTCGGACCCCTTAAAGGGGGAACCCATAATAAAAAATACTTACTGGTCATGGTGGATAAATTCACCAAATGGATAGAAGCCATACCTGTCAACACGGCTGAATCTGGACCGGTGATAGACTTCATATCCGGGGTCGTACCCCGTTATGGCGTCCCCCACAGCATCATCACTGACAACGGCACGAACTTTACAACCGACAAGGTGAAACTTTGGTGCAGCAACATGGGCATCAAGCTCGATTATGCTTCTGTCTATCACCCGTAAACTAACGGTCAAGTCGAGCGAGCGAATGGTCTTATCATGAGCGGCATTAGACCCAGATTAGTGCGGTCCTTAAAGGAGTCAAACACACACTGGGTAGAGGAGCTCGACTCCATACTATGGGGGCTGCGGACCACGCCGAATCGCACTACCGGATACACACCGTTCTTCATGGTGTATGGTGCAGAGGTGGTTCTGCCTTGCGACATAATTCATGACTCACCTCGAGTGCACATGTACGAAGAAAAAGAGGCCAAGCTTGATCGGCAGGATAGTTTGGACGCCCTGGAGGAGGAGCACGACATGGCAAAGGCCCGTTCCGCATTCTATAAGCAACAGGCTCGAAGGTATCAAAGCAGAGAAGTACGGGCCAAAACCTATAACGTTGGCGAACTAGTTCTATGCCTACCGGAGAAGAAAAAGAACAAGCTCAAGCCCAAATGGGAGGGTCCCTTCATTATTGACCAGGTTTTGACCGGTGGAGCATACCGTCTGCGGGATGCATCGGATAATCGACTCGAGCCAAACCCATGGAAAGCAGCCAGACTCCGAAGATTCTACGCCTAGCGCCGGACTCTATGTTCGTCTCCTCACCTCCGTCAATTTTTTGCATATCTGTTTTTTCTCTTTTTCTCCCTTTTTACTCTATTCAAGGCCCTTAAAGGCTATACGTGTGTCCTGGTTTCACAATCCTGACATGCTAACTACGCTCATTATACCTGGGGGCTTCTTATACAGAAGCTTAATCTAACTATTTTCCTGGGCTTTACGTCCCATACATGTGTTATTCTTCCGCATGTACCTTTTTTGCCATTATATGCATCGATATGACTTAAGTTTTGGCCAAGCTGGGTTGCCTGGCTCTTGTATTTATGCCCAACGTTCCCGTTAATTCGTCTAGGGCATAAGCGGAGAACCTCTGCGATTGTTACTATCGGGTCAGCTGGATGTGTACCTCAGACTGGGTGAAGCCGAAAGCTAGCATTCTTAAGGGAATATTATGTCGGTGAATAAAAGATGACTTTTATCTAATTTGAAACATGCCCCCAGATGTTTATATCCTGCGTCTCTTTTCGCAGTTCGGACATGCATATTAGGGCATGCGTACCCAGGGAAAGGAACCCTTAATGGAACTATTCTCCCTGGAAGATGTTTCTTACTACCCATGTAATATAAGATAACTAGTTGGGTACTTGTCTGTTCAAGCACTTATGACCCCTACGCCTGGTCTCCATGCATGCCCTAGTTTTTACATAACCGAGCGGGTATTCGGATACACTCCTGACTATCGGGTCCAGAGGTCGAAGAGAAAAGGTCCGCCATGACAAGCGAGAAGATCACCCGAAGACCCGGGCATCTCCTCCGCGGGATGACCCGTCAGCATACCTGCAAACATAACACTGTTAGCCGGCTTCTTCGCCGAACTTACTAAAAATGCCGCGCCAAAGCCGTTTATTCTCCTTCACGGAGTCCGCAAGCTGGGCTCAGACATCTTTCAGTTCAACGCCCAGCCGGATATTGGCGTATTGGAGATCATTTTTCTCCTGCCTGACTCGTGTCAGCACGCACTCGCCAGCATTTCGCTGTTGATCATCACGTGCCACATCCACCTCCACGGCCTCCAGATTCACTCCGAGGTCACCCGCAACATCTATTGTTAGGTTTGCATTCATGCCGCATACTACATGGTACTTGTATTCTTTGCAATGGATACAAGTGTTACCAGAGGGACCCTTCTCGGACTCCTTCAACACGGCAACAGCTGCCCCTAGCTGGGCCTTGCACTCGTCCAGCTCTTGAGACAATTGAGAATTCTTCTCTGTAAGAACCTGCACAAATAATGATCCATAAATCAGTTGCATCAACCATTTCAAGTCTCAGGGGCTACTGATACATATAATCGTCAGATTTGCTTACCCGTATATCCCTTACATATTGGTCCGTGGCTCTGGCTAGACCATTTTGAGCAGCACGGATGTACGCGTCTCCAGAATTGAAGGCATCAAATGCCTCTGGTGAGAAACAAGCGTCACGGAGTATGGCCCGATGACGCCTGTGATTCATGGCGCTGTCCACTTCGGAATTTGTAGCGGATAGTCTATTCGCATCCTCTGTAGGAGGATCATCCGGCGTCTACCCCGCGTTAGCTTCCACCTCCATGTCCGGCCCTGGAGCCTGACTGGTTGACGCGTGATCCGTAGCCTCTCCGGATATAGTCCAGCGAGCATTTTTTCTGTTAAGAAACAAGGACGTCATTATATTTTAAGAAAGACGACAACCGCGGAGTGAGGTTTTGCATCATACCTCTGTCCCGGCGTCTCCGTCCTGACCGCCTTCCTTTTTGGCCTACCCGGCTTCGGTGCCTCTTGTTGGCGAGTTGCTGCGGGTTCGCCACGGCGTCCCGAATGCCTTACCTGTAAAACACCATATGAGTACAGTAGGTGAAGTGCATAAAAGTGGATCCTTTTGGGGAGTTGGGACTTTGGTTTTTCTTACGTGCGACGCAGGGAGTAGTCCGGGATAGTCAGCTGTTATGGCCACCATGGCGTCATCACAGCTCAATTGATAGAATTGCCTGTCTCTCAGCTCCATGAATATGTCCGGATCCTCTTCGAGTCTGAGATCGAGGGCCCGACCAGGGTCCTCTGATTGTGGAGGTGGGCTGTTGACCTCCCTTACAGCTTTTTGCAGTTCCCGCCATGAAATGGCAAGGTGAGTACCTACAACGAAGAATGCGGGAAGGATGGGAGTAAAGAGGTACAACTCACCCAACTTGGAGGGTTGTACATAGAGAATCCATCCCGTGGCTTGATACGGATGAACTCCTCTTCCTCTCCCTTGAACAACTCGGACATAATTTTTGCTAAAGTAGCAGCAGAGTCCGGTCCCTTACGTCTGCAACGGGTGGCATCATCTTCCCCATTAAAACACCACAAGGGGTGCCCTCGATATTGAACTGGCTGCACTCCCCGTATTTTGCATATTGACATAACCTCGATTATTGTCAGTCCTGATTGAGCCAGCACTTTAATCCGGTTCATCAGGTAAAGGACTTCTCCGTTGTCTTCCTCCTGGGGGCTCCATGGGCGCCAGCTTCGGCGTTTCTTCAGAGGAGCATTGTTGAACTCAGGAAGACCCCGCCGAACAGGGTCTGGAAGGGGGACGTCCTCCATGTAAAACCACTCTGAAGGCTAGTCTTCGGACGTCTTCTTCGGAGTACCGGACAGATATCCGGTCTTGGCGATGCGCCATATTTCGGCTCCGCCCACCTGATAAAGTGACCCCTTCTGTGTGCGGGGCACAAGGCAAAATAACCTTTTCCACAGCTCGAAATAAGCCTCGCAGCCCAGAAACAGCTCACAAAGGGCAACATAACCAACGATGTGTAATATGGAAGCAGGGGTGAAATTATGCAGTTGGAGGCCGTAAAACTCCAGGAGCCCGTGGAGGAACGGATGAATTGGAAATCCGAGTCCCCTTAGTAAGTAAGGGACAAGGCATACCCGCTCCCCCTTATAGGGACTGGGGAAGCTCTTCATTTGCTCCCTGTCATTATAGGTGGCAAGCCCGGCTCGGACGGGGACCATATACGATGGAGGGAGAAGTCCCTGGGTCTGCAACTCTACTAATCGGCTGTGCGGGACGGAACACTTCTCCCAATCACCGGGCTTAGGGCTACGGGAGCAAGAGGAGGAGTTGCGGTGGCCAGACATGATGGAATTGATTTTTCCGAGCGCGCTCCGATAGATTCTCGCCGTGGGAGGATAGTGTGGATTGGATCTAAGAATCACCATCCCTTTAATAGACAATTTATTTACCTAGCTAGGGGGCGAATGTAAAAACGCCCTGGCTCCTCGCATTCGCTCGACGCATGGAAGATGGCCCTTATTGTGCGCAGAAGCCAAGAAGTCCAACACTTATGGGAGCCGGACACTACTTAGCAGATATTCAGGATTTGGAGAAGAACCCGCCTTGCAATGCCGAAGACAATACTGCGCGCCGGACTTATTGTTATTGAAGCCTGGTTCAGGGCCTATTGAGGGAGTCCTTGATTAGGGGGTCTCCGGACAGCCGGACTATATCCTTTGGTCGGACTATTGGACTATGAAGATACAAGATTGAAGACTTTGTCCCATGTCCGGATGGGATTATCCTTGGCGTGGAAGGCAAGCTAGGAAATACGGATATGAAGATCTCCTCCCTTGTAACCAACTCTGTGTAACCCTAGTCCCCTCCGGTGTCTATATAAACCGGAGGGTTTAGTCCGTAGGACAACATATAATCATACCATAGGCTAGCTTCTAGGGTTTGGCCTCTATGATCTCGTCGTAGATCAACTCTTGTAATACTCATATAATCAAGAACAATCAAGCAGGTCGTAGGGTATTACCTCCGTGAAGAGGGCCCGATCCTGGGTAAACATCGTGTCCCCTGCTTCCTGTTACCATCCGCCTTAGACGCACAGCTCGGGACCCCCTACCCGAGATCCGCCGGTTTTGACACCGACAGTGGGCTTCAGCCTTGGCGCTCCACGCATTTTCAAGCGCCTTCGCAAGCTCGGACTCTCGCGTCTTAGAGTCAAGCTCTAAGGACTCGTGTTTTTTGGCGAGAGCCTCGAGCTCTTGCTGCGCCTCGCCTACTCGGGCTTCTTGTTTTTCCTGCTCAATGCGCTCCTTGGCCGCTTTGTCTTCGGCCTCGGACAGTGCCTTCTTCAGGGTCGCCACTTCGGTTATGGCCCCTGGCAAATTCATGGTGATCCTATTACTTAACACCCGAACTTCTTTTAAATATATAGACAAAGGTATTGCTTACCTTTGCTCTCCTCAATCTGCCTCTTGGTAAGGCCGAGCTCGTCCTCAGACCGCTCCAGGTCCTGCTTCAGTGCAGAGACCTCCACAGTACGTGCGGCAGCAGCCAGCAGTGAAGCCTGCACATACACATAGACATATTCTGATGAGACTCCTGAGAGATCATTTGTTCCTCTATTCGGCCTTTCTTCGTGAACTCCAAACAGAGCATCAGGGGCTACTGTCTATGCGGTAATATTTTTCCTATATTTTCATTTCTTACCTCAAAGCCTGTTAGGAGGCTGGCACAAGCTTCGGTCACTCCGTTTTTGGCGGACTGAAATTTCTCGATCACCACAATCATGATAGTGCGGCGCTCTTCGTCGATGGAAGCTCTGCGAAGCGCTTCCAGCAAGTTGTCCGATGCCTCTGGATGGATAGAGGCCACCGGCACGGGCGGCTTGCCCATCTTAACGGGGTGGGGGGGTGGGGGGTCACCTGCTGGAGTCCGGAACCACCGAAGGTTCCGGCGCAGTGTTCGGCTGGGGGCCGAACTTGGAGCCCGTGGGAATTTTGCTCCCTTTGCGCCAAAGGTCTGGAAGGTCTCCTCGAGGCGCCCCCAGGATTACCTCCCCTTGGCTCGGTTCCTTTTGAGACAACACCTCGACGTTGTCCGTAGGGCAAGGGGTGGAGGCGGTCGGAAGTGAATCGCTGTTCATATCCCACGAGTCCAAAGAACCGTCCGACGAAGACATGTCGATACGGGCTCGGGACGGGCTGCATAATCATATTCGGTGTAAGGAGAAGCAGTGCAATAAAACATAGCATGAATTATTATGGTATCTGGATACTTACAACTTCGCTAGGGGCTTGTCCTTGGGGAACCACGCGTCGTTGTTGTGGGCGGCCATCGTGGAGCAGTCCGGATGTAGGGTCCTCCCCTTCTTGGACCCTTCGGCCTCCCCAGTTGGATCGGCCTTCCTTTTATTTTCTCCCTTGGCTGGGGGGGGGGGGGGGGGAGAACTTTCCTCCTCCTCCTCCTCCTCGTTTTCGTGGGAGGAGTGCGCGTCGGAGTCATCGGACGATGAGTCCGATACAACCTTGCGCCGGAGACCCTTTCGGGTCCCCGTGGCCTTCTTCCTGGTCTTCTTCATAGGCACCTCGTAAGGTGCCGGAGCCAGCATCTCCGTCAGGAGTGCATCTGCAGGATCTTCACGTAGGGGGATGGGCAATCGAGCTGCTCCGCTGTCTTTATCCAGTCCTGTTAATGACATGGAAGCTTAGATCCCGCACATGATTTAAACTGGGGCAAATAAATACCCTGTGAGATTTAAAAACTTACCGGATTGGCACGGCGCTTTGCGCTGAGTCCGCGGTCCTCGCAGGTCGGATATGCGGACAATACGGCAGGGAGGAAGAAGGGTCGGAGGACCTCCTGAGCCGGCGCTGTGTCGGAGAGAACGACACGGGCAGAGGATCGGGCCCCTCCGGCAGCTGTGGGTTTCCTCCCTCGGCGGCGATGACCACGTGAACGATGCACCTTTTAGTCCTCTACACACACCGGCCGAAGGGATCTGGCCGGATCTGTGACCAGCGGTGAGCAGAGAGAAAATGTCGCTTCCGCTGTCTTGTTTATATCTGGAGAGGATGAGAGAATGAAGAGAGCAACCCTAGTAAATAAAGCGCTCAGACCCCTGTGTCCATATATAGTGGAGTGATTATCTTTTTTCTCTCCACAACAAGTGTTTCAATTTGTGTACGTGGTATTAAAGAAAAGAAACTCCCTATTTAAGGTGAGTACTGTACGACTCCTACTTACTACTACTAGTAATACTATAGTATTGTTCACTTGTGCTCCCCGCCCCTCCATTCATTGAACAACCCCACGGGTGAATAAACATACAGTACTTATTGTATTTATATAGAACAAACAAGCTCAAACTATTTTCGCGTAGTTAAAAGTTGAGGGCGGGGCTTTTCCTGGGCAGTACGTGTGGCAGTTTTCGGGTAGGCGGTTTGACAGAGAGGCGAGGAGGGTGAGCGAGTGGGGCTGTGCAATTTGACGGCGCGTTACTGCTGGAAAGACTTGTGATATGACCACTGACTATAGTCATGAATTACTGGTGCTCCGATCGGGGTGATGCCCCCCTTCCGTTCCGCGCTCTAATCTGGTGCATGACACGTCGACCCGGATGCTGGAGGCCACATAGCATGGAGCCGACCCCAATGATTTTAAGCTTACAGGAACGGTACACGCTATCCTAGACTACTCTACACATGAAACTGCCACACGAGCGTCCGGGCTACGCTTGGCTCTTTGCCTCTTCGGGAAGTTGAACAATGATGGAGTACTACTGCACTGGAGGAGTACTACAGTACGCTTCTGGCCATCTGACACTGATTGAACTACTGCATGTCCACCGCGTGCGGGAGGGAGAGCATGTAGCGAAAGCTTCTCATAGTCTTGCCAGCCACCACACTCATGGGCGAGGGAGGGACGCTCCTGCCTTTGCGTGTATGACAGGTGGGCCCGACAGGTGTGTGGCCAACCTGTCATATAGCCAAAGGCAGGTGCAGTTAAGTCGGCGAGGGATAGGATAATCAAACTTCTCGTTGATGTACGAGTTGACGCGACACATCAAAGCACCGCACTCGATATATTTCAATAATTTGCGTTTACCGATGCATTAGTGACAACGCATGCATGCCGTGACTCTCCTTTTGATACTTGCATGTGTTGATTTAATGAACCTTGAAGTAGTATAAAATATGTGACGGTAAAGCTTTGTAATACCCCGACCCAAGTCGAGAGATGGTTGTGCACGAGGAGGGCGAGATCATGCAGACCGAACAGGACCCGATGATGGAGCTCTCTAAGGTCTCGATGGACCGCACCATGCTCCACTGCCCCTTGTGCCTCCGCCCCTTGACGCCTCCAGTGTATGAGGTTCGAATACACCTCATCCGTTTGGCTGATTGAGCAAGGTGCATGTTTCTGGATTGATGTGCTGTTCGATTGATTTCTGCAGTGCAAGGGAGGGCACCTGGCCTGCGCAGACTGCCGCGTTGAGCGCCCCGGGAACCAGCAGCAGTGCCAGAAGTGCAAGTGCGGTGGTGGCTTCGACGTGCGGAACACGGCGGTGGACTCCGTCCTTTCGTCGGTGAGGGTGGAGTGCCCGCACGAAGGCCGTGGGCTCTACGTCACTTACCACAAGCTCGCCGATCACCAGAGCGTCTGTCCGCTCGCGCCCTGCAAATGCCCCGTGCCCGTCTGTGGCTACGAAGGCCCGCCGCCGGTGCTCTACCACCACATCATCGCCGCGCATCCCATGCCCATGCACAGGATCCAGTACGGCAAGGTGCTCCAGCTGCTAGTGCCACTGTCGGAGCCACGGCTCTTGCTGTTCGCGAGGAGGACCGCCGCACGTTTTTCTTGGTTGGCGGCGTGCTCGACATCGGCACGCCTATCGTTGTGTCGGTTGTCTGCATCAGAGCGGGGGCATCCCCAGTGCCACACTACGTGGCCAAGTTGTGGGCGAACGGCCCGCCGGGGGAGCCTAGAGGCACGACCGACGCCGTCAAGGTGGAAATGGAGGTGAAAAGCAGCAAGGATCCCGGCGACGTCGATGTGCAGGAGCTGACCTTCTTGACAGTTCCGCCCAAGCTGCTGGCCGGGGCTAAGCTTGTGTCCCTCCACATTCAGATTGACAAGCTCACATCCTAAATGTTTCTACAGTGCCTTCTGTTTATCTTAGTAATATGCTAATATAGGGATTACCTTGGTCTACTTTAGCTTAAGAAATGGTGGGTTTTGGTGGCGATAAAAAATTATGTTTATCAATGCATTAATTGCAATGCATGCATGCATAAAGTACATGCATTGGTCAATTTTCGCTTAATACTTGCATTCAATGATTTAATGGACCTTGGAATCTGAACATGTGTTGGGGAATAACCAAATTGAGCCTTATAAAATGGAAAAACTAAAATTTTGAGATAAGCCCTATAAAACCGGAAAGGAGAGAGTAGAAAAAGAAGTACTCCATCCGGAAATAGTGCCACACTTTGAAACTTGAACTGTTAATAAATTTTGAGATTGCGTCTCGTCACATTCCAAATTACTCCATGCTATATTGAATTGCAAACCTGTTCACACCGATCACAACCTAAACGGTTTCCCACTTACGAGCGTATTAGTACTCGGTTATAAATACTAGTATGCCAAGATGACTGCGCATTCCTCCTCAACTCCTCATCCACAAAGACAAACAAGCCATTCAGCATCCTTCCCTTGCGTATGCCATGGCCAGCGTGAGTTCTGGGTCGAGAGATTGCCACCAGGGAGAGGCGAGCATGGAAGCGGAAGCACGAGAGATGTCCCGCCTCGCTGCGAGAGCAGCCGACATGTCCCGCCGCGCGGAAGTAGCAGCACAGAGGTCCCGCCGCGCCGCTGAAGCAGCACAGAGGTCCCGCCGCGCCGTTGATGCAGCAGACTGGTCCGGCCGCACCGCAGAAGCAGCAGAGATGTCCCGCCGTGCCACGAATTCCGTAGAGATGACCCGCCGTGCCGCGACGGCCTGGGAAAATTTCTCGCGTGCAGGCAACGACTGTTACAGGCGCATGCATGCGATCGTGCATGGCCAGATGGATCAGATCTCCCATTTTGCGAGGTTGCAGGACGACATGAAAGCCTCGTTTGAACAGGCTATCGGCGCACTAAGGGAGGGCAATGAGAGGCTCCGGGCCAAGCGCGACCTGCTGAGGGAGAAGATCGTCCGAAGTGCAGACCAGCAGGAGGAGACCAGTGCCTTGTTGAAGAGGACCGGCGTCATCGTCAAGAAACTTATGGACGAGAATGACATGCTTCACAATGAGCGCCAAAGGCTGGTGGAGGAATCCGTGGATGTTCTCAAGCAGCATCTTGAGGACACGAAAGAGCTCATCGCCGCTCGCCGCGGAGACTAGTTCCCGCAGCCTGCAGCAACGGATCAAGAAAGTAGAGATCAGCGAGCCAGATCCTTGTCTTCCTTCTTATTTTGCCCTTGTGTATTTCGGGCATAGCCGAATGTGGCTTTTTAATTATCTTTCTAATTATGTAAGACAATTAATCGTCCTTATCTTTCTGTGGAAGATCAATGTTGCGAGGCTGGGATGAAGAAAACTCTTGCTGTGGCGACCCTGGCTTTGCTGTTCTTCTAGTTGCTGCTGGGCTTCCTTCAGTTTCCTGGTTTCTTTTTATGTAATAATCGGTTTAGGATGTGGATTGTGTCGTCGGTTGTAATGTTGGGTTCTAGCGCGGATGTTTGGCCTTTGTTGGCCTCTTGGGATGTTGTGATTTCAATCTCGTAGCTTTTAGTCCTTCGTGTTAGGCTGGAGTTGTGCTGAACTTCTTGTGAATTGTGGTGGTTTTCAGTAATGAAAATCGGAAGGGACAAGCCCTTCTTTGATAAAAAAAATTAATCGTCCTTATATATTCATCAGTCTTGGTATAAGTCGCAGTAGATGCTATATAGGTCCATCGGATCTTACATCAAGATCCGTGCTTTCAGATTTTCTTTTTTCTCTCTTAAATCTCAGTCGAGTGAGACATAGCCATGCCATTAAACAGAGGCTCGGGCGCCATTAATGGAGACCTTGGGAGGGAGGTGGACGGGAGATGGAGGTCAAAGGGCTCTCCTCCCGATAAGCACGCGCAGGGGTCTGATCGCATGCCTCTCGTACTACTCAAATAGCTACCCTGCACGGCGCCTCCTAGCTAATAAAAAATGGGGACACGTGGCGGCACGTAAATGGTACTAGTAACTAGAACGCCCACGGTTCCAACAATACTTGTGTTTCTGATTGTAACGTGACAGCACTTGTTCCAAAATGACTTTGTTGATTGTTAATGTGTGCGCCTTTGCAAATCGGACTGCAAATTTACCACATCATGTTGGTGCCATGTCATGGCACCAAGCCAAGTTTCATTATTTTCATGCGTGTTTTGGATTTACAGGAATTAAAAAACTAAGTTTCTCAATGTTTCCAACCCAGCCACGACGCCCAGAATTTTGAATTTCATTCCCATTTCTTGCATGTAACCTAGAAATTTACCCGATGACACACATGTGATTTTTCAACCAACTTTGGTGCACTGAAACATGTGCTTGTATTTCAAATTTGAATTATGCACACAAAGGTGACACGTTCCCTCCCAGAACCACGAGCCTTCTTGAGAGAAGCTCCGATTTGCAAGAAGCTTATACCAAAATTTGTTCCTATTCGGCCAATTTTTTTACCACGGCATGGTACTACCATCACATGACACCATGCCAAGTTTCATGATTTTAAAACCAAGTTTCTCAATGTTCTCGACCGAGCCACGATGCCTAGATGTTTGAATTTGATTCTCATTTTTTGCATGGGACCTAGAAATTCACCCGAGGACACAAATGTGATTTTTCAACCAACTTTGGTGCACGGGAGCATGTGCTTGTAGTTCAAATTTGAATTATGCACATTAAATGACCAAAAACTCAATTAATGTGTAAATAAGGCCAAACAAAGTCGGAATAATAACAAAATTTAACAGGGCACTCATGTAGTTCTATGTTGCCTTTGTAAATAAACTCAAGGGGGACAACGTATATCATTTCACACTCAAAGGTGGCACGTTCCCTCTCAGAACCACGAGCCTTCTTGAGAGAAGCTTGGGTTTGCAAGAAGCTTATACCAAAATCTGTTCCTATTCGGCCAATTTTTTTACCACAACATGGTAGTACCATGACATGACATCCACGCCAAGTTTCATGATTTTCAGACGTGTTTTGGATTTACAAGAATTTTAAAACCAAGTTTCTCAATGTTCTCGGCCGAGCCACGATACCCAGATGTTTGAATTTGATTCTCATTTCTTGCATGGGACCTAGAAATTCACCCGAGGACACAAATGTGATTTTTCAACCAACTTTGGTGCACGAGAGCATGTGCTTGTAGTTCAAATTTGACTTATGCACATTAAATGACCAGAAACTCAATTAATGTATAACAAATGACAAACGAACCTGGAGTAATTCCAAAATTTAATAGGTCACTAATGTAGTTCTATGTTGCCTTGGTTAAACTCAAGGGGGGGGTAGCGTATATCGTTTCACACTCAAAGGTGGCACGTTCCCTCTTAGAACCACGAGCTTCCAAATCGGCCCAATTTTTTACCACAACATGTTAGTGCCATGACATGACACCATGCCAAGTTTCATGATTTCCAGGCGAGTTTTGGATCTACATGAATTTAAAATCAAAGTTTCTCGATGTTCTCGGCTGAGTCATGACGCCCAGATGTTTGAATTTCATTCTCATTTCTTCCATGGGACCTAGAAATTCAACCAAGGACACACATGTGATTTTTCAACCCACTTTGGTGCACCGGAGCATATGCATGCAATTCATATTTATATTATGCACATTAAAAGTCCAGAAACTCAATTAATGTATAAAAAGGCCAAATGAACCCGGAATAATTCCAAAATTTAACAGGGCAGTCATATAGTTCTATGTTGCCTCTGTAAATAAAATCAGGGGGGAGGCAACGTATGTCGTTTCGCACACAAAGGTGACACGTTCCCTCTCGGAACCACGAGGCTTGTTGAGAGAATGTCCGGTTTTGCAAGAGGCTTATACGAAAACTTGTCCTAATTCAGCCAAAAATTATACGTATGAAAACAGGGTTTAGATTATCCCAAACATCTCGCTACCTAGACCAGTAATGTACTATGATTTGAATTCAACATAAAATTGATACAAATATTTGAATTGGAGAGCGTATGGTACATGTAGTTCATAGTGAAATATGATTACTGCTATATGCATGTTTTTTGTTATCAAGATAATATTTAAATTATTATATAACATGACAACAATCGTATTCAAATAAGGAAAATTGATTCAAATTTAGTCCATATGGTAGACGACAATATATATGTTCACATGGTGGAGTAAAATGTTCATATATGATGGAAGATTAAAATGTACGACTACATCAATTATAAACCGCAAGGTCACCTAACGATATATTCGAATTCAACATAACGTGGATTCAAAAATTGAAATTCGAGATCATGGCATCTGTAATCATATAAAAAGGGACATTACTCTTTCTTTGGTTGGAATTGATTTGTTTTTTGTTCTTGTTGAGGGAAGTGCGAATCGATTTGGTACTATGCAGGGTAATCTTGTTCTCCTGATTTTTTTACATTTTTCTTGTAGTTTTTTCAATGGCATCTATAGCAATATAGTAAAAGGGTACATGACTCTCTTGTGTCTTGTATGAATTGTTTTTTTTCAATGGCATCTATAGCAATATAGTAAAATGGGACATAGCAATATAGTAAAAGGACACCGGAACCGCAGCACCCTCACCAATTCCTCTGATGAAGCCGAGGCCAACTCGGCGCAACCAAGGAGGTTCTGCACTCACCGCTGCATTTTATCTTTTATTCGATCTCACGGGGCTGCCGGTGCTCGATACCGAGCAGACATGGCGTGTGTCCATCGACGGCGCCGTCGCCGACCACATCATCCACGGTGTCTCTCCCCCATGTCGTTGCTTCCTCGGTGGCGACTTCCACAACGGCACTAGCTGTAGCTGCTCCGGCTCTCGCTCGCGCTGCGGCTCTGTTCTTGCTGTCGGTCACTCTGCTGCACTGCTCCTGCTTTCGTTCTGCCGCTGCATTGCTCTTGCTCTCGCTTGCGCTGCTGCTGCACGACCTCCGGAAGCTACATCAGTTGCTGCTTTAGCACTCGCTCGCGGTGCTACTGCACGACTTGCTCTCTGCTAGTGCGCTCCCTGCTCGAGCGTCTGCTGATTTAGATCACTGCTTCTCTGCTACTAGTGCTCGAATGCCCTAAACATCTATTGCAATGCTCTATTACTAGTTCAATCAGTTTCGACAGTAAAATTCAGTTTCGACTGTGAAGTTCATTTCCTTCAGTTAAGTTCAGAGTGAACAGTACTTACAGCATCTTTCGGAGCGACCGTGGCGCGGCTGATGCGTTTTACATCTAGCACTTTTTGGTGATGTATTTTACATCATCTATTGTAGATGATATTAGGGTCCCACTTCAGATTAACATTGTCTGTCTTGTCATGCTTCAGCCTCGTCGCCGTACACCTTAGCGGAGGTGCTCCAACGACGGAATCGTCCATCACAGCGGAGCAGTACCCTCGGCGCCGTTTCTAGAGGCCTCAGATCTTCTTCCCCGCCTCCGACAGTCACACCAACATCATCACCATCCTCCACGTCCAACCCAATGATGTTGAGGTCCACAAGGCTATGCCAAAGAGGTTGTACACTCATCGCATCACTTTGTTTCTCCATTCCTCTGTTCTTCCAATTCATGTGAGCCAAACACACAGGTTGACTGAAATCCTATGTTTCCAAATGCTCTATTTTGCACGTGCATTCCTATCCTATTCCTATGTTTTTCCTATCCCTGCGTTTATAGAATCCTCCAATTCTAAGGAGCCCTTAAAGATTTGCTTCATTTTCAGATAGGCGTCAAAGAAAACTCTGTGTGTTATGTCCTACTCCTGCCGTGCCGTCATCCACCCCACCTGAGGTGCACCATCGACAGAAGCGTTCACTGCAGTAGAGATCCCCCTGCAGACTTCCTTTTGCCGCCTCAGATCATCTTCCCCATTGCCGACAGCCACGCCAACCGCATTACCATCACCGACTGAGCAGATGAACCTGAGGACTACACAGTTCCGGAAGAGAGGTCGCAGTCTTTCGTGTTTGCTTACGTTATACATCGGTTATTATTACCTGCTACTTCATCGTTCAATCTTGAGTTTTGAATTGCCCATGGGTCTCATATCGAGCCAGCAACGAATAGTACCTGTCTACTATCTAGTTCATCTGGGGTCTTCTATGTGGTTCATGTTGGGTGGGCAACAAACAATAGATGGTCCATTGTCTATCTTTTTAAACTGAAGCTATAATCTACCTGGTATCATTAGTTTTGGATCCATCCACTCGTTTGCTACCATCAGTCTTGATTTTTGCATGCACCCCTTAGGCCTTACAAAATCTAACTATTTTTTTATTATGCATGTCAGATATTGTACACAATCGTACTGAGCATGTAGAGAAAAAGAGAAGACCGTTGCGTGCGAATATAATGTCATGCAAACGCCGCTCCATGGTGGGCGAAGTGCCCCCCCTCCTGCATTTCCAGATTGTATTCGAGAGGAAGATAACTGTTCAAATGGAGATTCAGAAGGAACCGACCATGCCTGTTTACCACCTGAGGTGTTTGCTCTAACCTGGCATGCTGATGTTGGTCATATCATGCATATGGCGCCTTGCATTGCTTACATTATACATCTTATATGTCATCCGCTTAGTTTAGATTTGCTTTGTGTGAATGCCACCTGTTTGGTTTCTATATCATATTCCAACCATTCCTAAATATTTGTCTTTTTAGAGATTTCAACAAGTGACTACATACGGAACAAAATGAGTGAATCACACTCTAAAATATGTCTTTATACATCCGTATGTGGTAGTCCATTTGAAATCTCTAAAAAGACAATTATTTAGGAACAGAGGGAGTATATGGGAATTATGCAATGTCATCTTCTTTAGCCAGGCATCATATACGTGAATCATGCAATGCCATCCTGTTTAGCCAGTCATCGTATATGTGAATTGTATCGTGCCATATTTTTTTCCATAATGTATTCCATTTGTCAACAATGTTCATACATTCATCTACTCTTCCTGTGCATCAGCCATTTGAGTCGGTCATTGGAAAATCTGGAGTGAAAACAAGGTCTTCTGAGTAGTCAGTGCTACCTGTCGATGCAGATTTCTTGCTGGTTACAGATAGCTCCTCAGAGGAGGATTCAGAGAGAAATGACCAGTCGTATTCCCCTCCCCCCGAGGTGCATGCTATAACTTGGCTGGGTTATATTGCTCATATCTTGCATATCTTGCATATCTTGCATTGACATGCCATCTGCTTAGATTAGACATGCTTTGTGTGAATGCCTCCTGTTTGCTTTCTATATTAGATATGTGAATTATGCAATGCCATGTTTTCAGCCAGTTATCATATATGTGAATTATGCACCGCCATGAAGCCAGGCATCATATATGTGAATTATCTCATGCCATCTTTTTTTTCATTACGTATTCCATTTGTCGACAATCTATGTATATTGAACTACTCTTCATGTGTATCAGCCATTTGAGCCGGTTATGGAAAAATCTGGAGTGAAAACAAGGTCTTCAGAGCAGGCAATGGTACATGTTGAAGCATATATCTCGATGGTTACAGGGAGCTCCTCAGAGGAGGATTCAGAGACAGATGACCAATCCTATATAACACCTGAGGTGTATGCTCTAAGTTGCAATATTTATATTTCTCATATGATGCATATGGTGTCTTGCATTGCTTAGTTTAGACATCATGTGCACACTATGGAATTCTATCTGCTTAGTTTAGAGATCATACATGCGAGTGCCAGTTGCTTAGTATATGAGTCAATTATGTCAATTATATCATGCCATCCTGTATACTTAGACAACATGTATGTGAATTATTTCATCCCAACCTATTTTAGAAAGACATCATATAGTTTTGTCATGTCATCCTGTTTAGGTACTCATCATATGTTGAATTATGCCATTATATCCTATTAAGTTATCCATCATATATCTGAAACTGTGTCATGCTATCCTGTTTAGTTAGGCATCATATATGTGAAATTGTGTCATGCTGTCTTGTTTGGTTAGACAACATACATGTGAATTACCACATCTGTCTATCATACAATGTCTGTACGTTCAATTTCTTTTCTTGTTTATTAGCCATTTGAATTGGAGGGGGTGATGGCAGTATCTAAGGGAGCAAAAACCCGTTCTTCACAAAAGATAGTGCTACCCGTTGATGCAGATAGAACCATGGTTGTACTGGCCCACAAACTAGCCCCACCACACATAATCGAGAGTCTTCCAGATTGCACACTTACACCGTTGGGCAGAGAACCAGCTACAACCCATCTAACCGCAACCCCAGTGGATAGTAACCCACTTATAGTTGACAAAGCACCATGTCCACCACAGAGTACCCCCACACGAGCAGTTTGTAAAGCTACTGTAGTTCACAAAGCACGAAGACCACCACAGCTAACCCAAACTCCACGTTTAAAGCAGAAGAGCAACTGTTCTCAGGTCAGATTCCGTAGCTATGGTCCATACTCCTTTGTTGTTGCATCACTGTATTTACTCATACCAACTACTTTCGAATTTGAAGGATCCAATTGAAACTTCAATGGTGCAACAGGTATGTTTTAAACCTATTTCTTTAACTGGATTGCTGTTCTAACTTCTTGCTCTATGTTGATTTCAGTTTAAGTTGCATAAACAGTTATGTTCTCATGTGATGCACATTACAAGTGCTGCCAATGCTATGTAGTTTCTCACACTTATATTCTATCTATGCTGCTGTGTCTTAAAAATATATGAGTTGAACTGTGTCTCTATCTTGATTAGGGAACATAAACTAGAATGATATGGACAATACAGTGACCATAGTACATAGATATATGTTTGTTTCATGCTGTTATCCTGTCCACCTTACTACTGAACCGGTTTACCAAAATGAGTTTCGTATACTACAAGCTAAACCTGTGATGTGTCTGCTTGTTTCTCTTGTAGTATGCAAACAGAATATTGGAGAAGAGCTCCCCACTATGCAATGGTAGAGAAAGTAATGCAGATAAGGTTCAAGATAGTGAGACAACCCTGTTAGTCTCCAAGAAAGGTGATAAAAACGATCTTGTAGACAGTGAGAAAACCCCACAGTCCTGCGTTGATGTAGTGTTCGAGTTACTGGCCAGTACCGCTGGCACAAGCTCTTCCAACTCGCTGCCTGAATCACTTTGGCTTCTTCAGTCTCAGCTACAAGCTGAAAGGCATCAGTCGGCTGTGCTGCTGCAAGAAGCCGAAGGACTGAGGAAGTCCCTGCAGAATTCAGATGCGTACTTTCTTGTGCAACAGCAAGCGCTGGAGGATTTAAGCACCAAACAAGAGAAAGTTAATAAGCTTGCTAAGCATCTTGCCAGCATTATGGGTACCCAGGATATTGTTTCTTGAGCTCTTCTGAAGTGGTTTCAGTTCTGGACTTGTTTTGCTGCGGCGTTTATATGCTGGTGTGTTCCCTATATTTGCACTGGTGGCGAACTTTGATGCCCAGTGGATGTAATATGTGTAATAGCCGTGATAGCCTAGCATAAGTTGCTCGCTTATTTATTTCCTTGTTTTGTTTATTTGTTTGCTTGTAGTCAGTACAGTTCTTTTTCCGCGGTTTGCTAGTGGCTGCAATAACCTATTTTTTAAAACTAGGCCACAATAACCATGGGCTAATATTTACTGTAGTGACACTGGGCCTCCTACGGGCCGTAGAAACAGTGGGCCTTCTACGGGCTGTAGAAATAGTAGGCCTTCTACGGGCCGTAGAAACAATGGGCCTTCTATGGGCCGTAGAAACAATGGGCCTTCTACGGGCCGTATCATCAATGGGCCTTATACGGGTCGTATGATCGATTGGCCAAACATGGGCCAATAACAGGCCTCATTATGGCCGTAAACGGGCTAGAGTTGGAATCGTCCATTCATGGGACGACCATAACGGGCCATCGTTAATAGGCCGTATTTGATGACGCTATGAAAACGGCCCAACGAATTAACGGACCACAAACGGGCCGACTGTAACCACGGGCTGAATTTGGCCCACAAGCAGAAAATGACAGTAACGGGCCGTAAGTAAACGAATGCTGGAAATGAGCCGAAGAATAAATGGGCTCTGAGAAGGCCGAAAGATAACATGGGCTGGAAACGGCCCAACGGAATAACGGGCCGTTAATGGGTATAAAATGATACACTGTTCATCACGGGCCAGTTTCACCACGGGCCTTTAATGGGTGTAAAGTGATACACTGTTCATTACGGGCCAGTTTCACCACGGGCCGTTAGTAGGCCAAGAGTTACATAGGGCCTCATATGGGCCGAAAGATGTCATGGGCCACACATGGGCCAGAAGTGAAAACGGGCTGGAATCATATTGGATGGCCCAAATGACGCTACTGGGCCTAATTCGGATAGGGCGTAACGGGCCTTGGGTTAGCGGGCTGTAAATGGGCTATATTCGAATAGGTCGTTAACAGGCTTTCCATGGGCTGGCTCGCCAGCTTTTGACCAAGTCAAACGGGCCGACCTTTACATAGGAATGGGCCTCTGTTGGGCCGTGGCACGTGTCGACGTATCATAGGCGCCTATCTGACCCACTGACGAGATGACACGTGTTTCGTCCCGCCATTAAGAATTTTACACGTGGAAATTTCCCATTGGTCGGGGCTTTTAACGGGTTATCGGATCCAAAACCCGACCCGATAGCTTAACGGCGTTTCGTTATGGTGGATGCCACGTGTCGGTCACCCTTGACGAAAGCACTTCTATGACGCGCGATTTATCGTCATGGAAGTGGACACTTCCGAGATGATAATTTTAGTAATGTCATGGAACACTTCTACGACAGCACAGGTATGACTATCTTGATTATGTCATAAATTTGTCATGGATGTACATGCATGACAAAAAAGCGACCTACTGTGACAAACATGTATCATCACAGAAGTGTATTTTTTTGTAGTGTAAGGACAAGCAGAGCATGATGACCCTGAGAGGATATAAAGTAGAAAACCCTTTAGGTAAGGAGAGAAAAATTTCATGGCATTCCCCATACAACGGTGTTTGGATAATTGAGCGAGAAACCTTTAGCATTGGGCTTCAAATGTTCGTGTTGAAATTCAGAGTACGACATACATGCTTCGAGATAGCATTGACATGGTCTTCAAGCAAAGGTCAGACTTTGGATACACAAAGGATCCGTCGGAAACAACTTATAAAATAAGTCATACAGTTCCAGCAAGGAAAAGATGAGGATGTGGCTAACGGGCTCAGCAACAATTCACCAAGATCTCCATAAACATGTATTCCCACAATTAAGTGAACAAGGTGATAGCATTGTGCACACCAAAGTATATAATGAAATATATTCGAGGAGAACATCCACAATTAAACATTGAACCAAAGTGCACAAGACTTGGAATGTTAGAATGGTGATTCAATAACCAAAAGACTTAGAATAAAAATATCGACCATTCAGATCAAAGCACTAGGTTGCTGGAAGTTTTGAGTTCACACATCATGGTTTAATTGTTGGTATTCTGGTTAGAAACAACATGGTGATCATGAAATGAATGGAGATGGTGAGAAGTATTACTATATCAAGAATTCTTAAGAGTTGGAGCAATTGTCACAACATGCTTGATATAAAAGATTGTAATACTGCAAGGTAGAACATAACATAAGCTGGATAGCTTGGAGATCCATAACATGATCAAGTTTATGTCAGAGGGAAGGCAATAATTTTGTCTATGATAACACAAATCATTGAGGGGCATGGATGTCATTTCTCATCAAGAATTTGATTGATATTTTGGAAGGAGTCAAAATGTTGATGATGATCATGACAAATTTTGTCGAGAGGCTCCATGAAGAAGCAATCGATCAGCGACTACATCAAGCAAAAGGATTGATGCAGCAAAAGATCATTGGATCCACAGATACGACACCAACTCGGAATATAGCTTGCTGTTGGAGGCGGAACGATAAGATGAGGAAATCGACGTGAGCTTAGCTCATCATCGAAAGTTGTGTTCCAGTAAGAAGGATCAGGTAGCACAGTTAAATTTTAGCACAATAATGATATAGCCGATCAGGCCAGGAATGACTTGAAGGATTATTTAACTCGTAAGCAATGAAAATTACTTAGAGTTATTGAATTGGAGTGCGGAATCGATTCACTTATTGCTGTTCTCCAGTGAGTAATAACTCAGAACCCGAGGAAAAAGTCAGATTTCGGGTTCCGGCAGACCCTTGAGGTTCGAACACTGGGGTGCGCGCAGAGATTTCACCTTCTACCTACCTGCACCCCACCGCCTCGCTAAGATCTAAGCTATGGAAAGAACAACACAAGAGACACAGGGTTTATATTGGTTCGGGCCACCGTTGTGGTGTAATACCCTACTCCAGTGTGGTTTGGTGGATTGCCTCTTGGGCTGATGATGATGAGTAATACAAGGAAGAACAGCCTCGCGAGGGTCTGTTCTTGGCTGGGGCGATGAACTACTAGGAGGAGTTCAGTCACCCGTCTCTCTCTCTCTCTTTTGCTGATCTGATCTTCTCCTCCTATCTCATCCCTCTCATCTCCTCCCTATCCTGATGATCTCTCTTCTCCTTCCCCCTGGTCTCTGCTCATCCCCTGGGGGTGGCTAGTCCTATTTATAGGCAAAGGCCCTGGGCCTCTTCCCAAATATTGAGCGGGAAGGGCGCCAACAATTGGCCATTTTGAAGGGGAACATCTGGTACACTTATCCTGACTAAAGTTGGTCCTCGCCTGCCAAAGGCTCTGGTGGTGACGCTGGCTTGGGCTCCACAATGACTTCCTCCCTGCCGTTGGGCTGGTCTTGGTCTCGTTGCAGCGAAACGTGTGCCTTTGCTTGATGCTCTCGCCTGCGCTTGCTCCCTTTGCACCAAAGAGGAAAGGAGGACACTGCGCGGGCTGGCACCCGCCTGGCACCCTTGGTCATCATGGCTTGCGTCACGGGCACCTCGTGAGGTACCCCGCCTTGATCTCTCCGCCTCCTCATGAGCCAGCCTGATGAGGCCGCGCCTGAGGAAGCTCCGTGTCGTCCGCCCCGCGAGGCTTGGCCCCTCGCAAGGGTCTTGGGTCCGTGTTGATGAAGATGGGCCGTGCTGGGCCACCCTTTGAGCCACGCCACAGGCCGCAGGCAAGAAAGTCTGGGGACCCCCGTTCCCAGAACGCCGACAGTAGCCCCCGGGCCAAGGCGCGCCTGGACTTAGCCGTGCTGGGAGGCGAAAGGGCAAGAGCGAAGCGCCGTGGGCCCTAACAGCCTGCGGCCTTGGGCGCCGCGTGGCGGTTGATTGGACGTGGGCGTCTCCACTTCCCCATGGCGCCTCGGCAACTGCACGGACCGGACAAGTCCCTGCATGCAAAGCGGGTCATGATTACCTGCGATCGTGGAGGCCGACGGTTGGCCTTCGCCGGCTATAAGTACGAAGCGGCTCGTGCCCTTCCAGTCCATCTCTTCTTGCTTCTCCTTCTTCCCGGTCCTTGCTCCGTCTTGCTGCGATGGCTCTGATCTGCCGGTTCTCGGCAGCAGAGAAGGGAAAGGCTCCCCGGGAGGAACCAGACCTGCTCCCGCCGAAGAAACGGCTCGCCCCCCGCCGCCGGGATGAGGGGCCCATCAGGTGGTGTCGAGGCCCTGGTGCGAGCGGCCACCGCCGGGGTTCCCGCTTCCCTTGTATGCCCACATCGAGGGCTTTGAAGGAGTCGATGCTGATCGCCACGGGCGGCGCCGCCGTCGGCGCCGACGGGTCACGAAGGTGTGGGTCGTCCCCCCTGGGGTCCACACCGAGGGCTCCTCCCGAGAGTTCATGCTCCACGCCGCCATGCCTCCTCAGTCTTGGATTCGCCTTCCTTCCTTCTTCGCCTCCATCATCCCGCAGGGAGAGCTCCTGGAGCTTTGGCTGCAGCACGCCAGCTGCAGCACCCTCGCGACCGAGGCAGAGGTCGCGGTCGTTGCCCCGGGCAAGGTCTTCATGACTCGAGGCTGGGGCGAAATAGCCCGGGTTTGCAGGACGAGAGGTGCCTTCGCGATCCACTTGGAGTACGATGGTGCTTCGGTGATGTTCTTCAAGGTCTTCGATGCGAATGGGCGCCGGCTGGAGTGCTGCCCCGAGAGAGGTGGTCGGGACCCTGCTACGGCGAGGACTAGGCCCGCCGATCGCTCCCTTGGCGGCTCCTCAGGCGGCGGAGGCGGCGGAGGATCCAGCGACTCCGGTGAGCTCTTCACGACTCCGGAGACGAGCGACGACAGCTACGAGCCCCCGAGCCGGCGCCGCTCCTGGAGCAGGGCGGGCTCGTCAGGCCGTCGCCGACTCTGATCTGGATGGGGTTGGCGCCGGTGCTTGACGGCCCACTGTTGATAATGGCGTCTTTTGCAGGGCGCGTGTAGTTAGCGTCCTTTTAGGATCTGTTCCCGGCGAGGAATCAAAGACGCGTCCCATGGCGGCTTGTAAGGTGCCTGTGATCCTGTTTGTTAATATAACCCTTGTCGTAGAATTGTGCGAGTTGCTCATTCTGTCTTAGCTCAGTTCTCCCTTTCGAACCTCACGAGGTCTTGGTGCTCTGCGCCGACAGGTCCCAGTCCCAAGGCGGCTTCAGCCATCGCGGGTATGCCAGGTCGCGATGCCGTGGTCAAGGCCAGGAGGTGAGCGACCCGGGGTCCGGTAAGAGCTCCTGAGTCGCGATGCTTAGGAGGTCCCCTTTGGCGCTCAAGCAGCCGTCGTTCGGTGAGAAAGGAGAGCGGCGTCGCTAACACGGGATTGCATTAGGTGCGGGGATGGTGCCACGGTAGCTGGTTCTTTCGGGTGGTGACTTATCTCGAGAATCAGGGACCGCTCCCTGGTGTGTCGCCGGGTCCGTGCATCGGCAGGCGTGACGTTGCTCGGCGAGGTCCTCGCGTGTCCCTCCCCTCTCGCATTTGCTCCCCTTTCTGCTCTACGTCCTCGGGTCCCGGCCCTCGAGCTAGTCTCAGCCGTCGCTGGTATGCCAGGTCGCGATGCCGTGGACAAGGCCAGAGGGTGAGGGATGGAGAGCCAGTAGGAGCCCTGAGTCGCGATGCTCAGGCACCCCCCCCTTTAACGTGCAAGCGGTTCGCGCAGATGAGAGTGGAGGAGACACTGCATGGGCCTCGCTTGACGCAGCTCCTTAAGGAGATCCTATAGACCCATCATAGAAAGAACAAGGGGTTGCCATGACAATTGACAGTCAACCGTTGGTTACTTCCGAGAGGCGATGAGGCACTGAAGGCTTGACGAGGTGGCGCCATGCGGGGCTGCCGCGGCCAGAGCTCAGCCATTCAGGTTTGTCGGCGTTGCAGGGACGGACCCATGCGCAAGCGCCGTGCCGTTTTGGGAGCAGCTCCATCAGTTGGCGTCAGTTGAGCGGGCAACTAGGTCAAACACATTAGCCGCGAAGGAGTGGATTCATTCAAATAGATGCTGGGAAGGCGGACATCACTGGGTCAGGCCCGAGCGACTTGGGGATGATGCAGCCCGAGGGGCGCCCCCAACAAAGTAAGCTAACAACATGAAATAAAAGGGATACATGCCGCAGGGACGGACCCACACGGCATGGGAATAATGCATGCCTGGGGGCGCTCCCAGCTGGAAATGAAACTTGAAAGATGTCACCTGATGATGTTGAGGATGAAGCAGTGTTGGTGTAGCAGACTCGGTAGGCTGCGGAAGCCGATCCTCACGAGCCCCCATGCCCAAGGGCCTCGGGAGGCTCCAGAGGCGCTGGTGGCTCCTCGCGGACCATCTCCATCTCCGCCAGGGCTGCGGAACGCCTGGCCTCTTGAGCCTCCATGATGCCCCTCATGAGGCGCTGGTACGTGGCAGCCGCGCTCGGCAAGCCGTAAGGCATGCGAACGTAGCTGTGGGGTGGACCTTCGCAGCGCCCCACTCGCGAGGGCCAGAGGCGCTCTAGAGAGGCAACTCGATTGAGCCCTGGTATGTCGATGCAGACGCGCAGCCCACCATCCTCGCCTGGATGGGGGGCCACAGCTGGTAGGCAGCAGCCGCCTCTCATGACCCTTGACTCCCGTAGCTCCTGAATGGCCTTGCTGACGAACTCCTGAGGGTCTGGCCCTCCTTGCCTTACTCCTTCTTGAGGGAAACGTGCTTCGAAACACGCCTCCATGTGGTGCCCAAGCGCCTCCCTCATGACCTTAGCCAGGTCGGTGGCTCTCCAAGGGAGAGCCCCCGAGCCCTGCCTGAGGAGGGCGCCGGGCGCGCTTTCCTATGCGATGGAAGGAGGTTCCCCCTGGGCAGGCGCGGGCCCTGAGGGGCCTATCTCCTGAGGAGCCGGGCTGGACGATGTCCTCTTCTTCTTGGGGGTGGCCTCGGGAAGCCTCCTGCTTCCGCGATCCGGGTCTTCCAGTGATGCGGCCTGAAAGGCTCGTTCTAGGGAACACACCGCGTCCTTCTCTTCACAGGGCACCGTGATGACTCCGCCACTTCCTGGCATCTTGAGGACATTGTAGCCGTGGTGAGTTACGGCCATGAACTTGGCCAGCGCTGGGAACCCGAGGATGGCGTTGTACGGCAGGCGAATGTGAGCGACGTCGAAGTCGATGAGCTCGGTGCGGTAGTTGTTGCGCGCCCCGAAGGTGATAGGGAGGCGGACCTGCCCAATCGGGACCGTGGAGCCGTCGGTGACTCCGGAGAAAGGCTTGGTTGGCTGAAGCTAGTTGTAGGGCACTTGGAGATTGTTGAATGTTTCCACGGACAGGACGTTGAGCCCTGCCCCGCCATCGATGAGGGTCCTGGTGACCAGCACGTTGCTGATGATTGGGGAACAAAGCATCGGGAGGACTCCGGCCGTGGCCGCATACTTTAGCTGATCCGCCGAGATGAATGTGATGGCGCATGCTGACCACCTGAGGGGGCGCGTGGCTTCGAGCTTGGGGAGGACTGCATTCACTTCGCGGGCGAACTGCTTAAAGATGCGCTGAGAGGCTGGGGCCTGAGCCCCGCCCAGGATGCAGGCGATCGCGCGCGGCTCCCGGAAGCCACCAGCCCCCTCGTCCTGATAGCGGTCCTCGTTTCTCCTTGGCTGTGGCGGCAGCGGAGGGAGGCCTGCGTTGCCTTGCGGGTGATCCTCGCGAGGCTGATCCCTCCAGTCTTCCTCGCGAGGCAGGTCTTGCCAGCGATCCTCGCGAGGTCGATTGCGCCACCCTTGGCGCGGGCAGCGGTCTTTCCAGCGTCCTGCGTTTCTTCCTCCTCCTCGACCGTAGCCCCGGTCACCGCGGTCGGGCCGACGGCCGATCCTTCCTTCTCGCACGGCTCAGAGCTCTTGACATTCGTTGGTGTTGTGGGTGTGGAGTTCGTGGTACACACAGTACCGACTGCCCTTGGAAGATTCGGGCTGATCTCTGCCCCGCTTGGTGTCTGGTTCTGCCGCGAGCACGGCAGCCCCCTTGCGCTTCACATCCTTGGCCTTGGGCTTCTTCTCTTCTGGGTCTGCGGCAGGCAGCTCGAGGAGGGAGAGATGCCCTTCCTCAGCCCTGGCGCACTTGGTCGCCAAGTTGAACAGCTCCAAGGAAGTGCACAGGTCTTCATGCATTGCCAGCTCCTCCTTCATCTTGACGTCGCGCATGCCGTCGGAGAAGGCTGAGATGATGGCCTCCTTGGTCACCTTGGGAATCTTGAGGCGTGTGTTGTTGAAGCGCTGAATGTACTTCTGTAGGGTCTCTCCGGGTTGTTGCTTGATGTAGCGCATGTCACTCACGGCGGGTGGCCGGTCGCGAGTACCTTGGAAGTTGGCGATGAAGCAGGTGCGCATCTCGTCCTAGGAGGAGATCGTGCCTGGAGCTAGGTTTAGGAGCCAGGTGCGGGCCCTGTCCTTGAGCGCCATGGGAAACCAGTTCGCCATGACCTTCTCGTCTCCGTTGGCAGCTTCGATGCCCAGCTCATAGAGCTGGAGGAACTCCGTAGGGTCGGTCGTGCCGTCGTAACGAGGAGGCAGGTCTGGCTGGAACTTGCCGGGCCACGCAACGCTGCGCAGCTCGGTGGTGAATGCACGGTAGCCTGCTATGGCCACATGAGGCCTTGGGTGATAGAGAGCTTGGTCTTGCAGGTCCCCACGCGCTGCAGCTGCGAGCAGCGCGGGGTCTTGACGTGCGGGAGCAGGAGCATGGTCGCGATGTGCTGGAGCAGGGAGCGCCGGGCAGCTTCTTGTGGGCGAGGGATTTCTTGGCAGCTCTGCTCTTGCCGCACCGGCACCTGACGGAGCGGGTTCCGCCTAGGGGCCACGCGCCTGGGAGCTTGGGCGCCTTCTTGAGGAGGAGGCGGCTGGGGCGCCCCCGGAACTTTGTCGCCCGCGCAGGGCGGGGTGCGGTGCAGCGGAACGGACGGCGCAGGAGAGCCCCCTGCGGCGCGGACGAGCTCGGCGACGCGGTCGAGCCATTCTTCGTAGACGTCGTCGACGGGACGGTAGCGCAGGAGCTCGTTTGCTGCGATGAGCGCAGCTCGAGCCTCCATGGGTGCGTGGAGCGCGCGGGACGAAGAACCAGCTGGGGTGAGCGAGGGAGTAGCAGTGCGGCCGTCTTGCCGCACGGACGGATGCTGAGATGACGCTTGCTGCTCGTTTCCTACCGGGACGGTGGCGGCGTTGACGGCAGGTGATGGGGAACGGCGAGGATGCCCGCCAACTAGAGCCGTCTGGGCGACGCGGGAGGCGAGAGCGGCTCGGCGCTCGGCGCGGGCCCGACGAGCGTCAGACATGGACGCGATGGTCAGAGGAGTACGGGGTGGTGGAAGACGAATTCCGGCGCACCCCTACCTGGCGCGCCAAATGTCGGATTTCGGGTTCCGGCAGACCCTTGAGGTTTGAACACCGGGGTGCGCGCGGAGATTTCGCCTTCTACCTACCTGCACCGCACCGCCTCGCTAAGATCTAAGCTATGGAAAGAACAACACAAGAGACACAGGGTTTATACTGGTTCGGGCCACCGTTGTGGTGTAATACCCTACTCCAGTGTGGTTTGGTGGATTGCCTCTTGGGCTGATGATGAGTAATACAAGGAAGAACAGCCTCGCGAGGGTCTGTTCTTGGCTGGGGCGATGAACTGCTAGGAGGAGTTCAGTCACCCTTCTCTTTCTCTCTCTCTCTCTTGCTGATCTGATCTTCTCCTCCTATCTCATCCCTCTCATCTCCTCCTTATCCTGATGATCTCTCTTCTCCTTCCCCCTGGTCTCTCCTCATCCCCTGGGGGTGGCTAGTCCTATTTATAGGCAAAGGCCCTGGGCCTCTTCCCAAATATTGAGCGGGAAGGGCGCCAACAATTGGCCATTTTGAACGGGAACATCTGGTACACTTATCCTGACTAAAGTTGGTCCTCGCCTGCCAAAGGCTCTGGTGGTGACGCTGGCTTGGGCTCCACAATGAGTTCCTCCCTGGCGTTGGGCTGGTCTTGGTCTCGTTGCACCGAAACGGGTGCCTTTGCTTGATGCTCTCACCTGCGCTTGCTCCCTTTGCACCAAAGAGGAAAGGAGGACACTGCGCGGGCTGGCGCCCGCCTGGCACCCTTGGTCGTCATGGCTTGCGTCACAGGCACCTCATGAGGTACCCTGCCTTAATCTCTCCGCCTCCTCACGAGCCAGCCTGATGAGTCCGCGCCTGAGGAAGCTCCGTGTCGTCCGCCCCGCGAGGCTTGGCCCCTCGCGAGGGTCTTGGGTCCGTGTTGATGAAGATGGGCCGCGCTGGGCCCCCCTTTGAGCCATGCCGCAGGCCGCAGGCAGGGAAGTTTGGGGACCCCCGTTCCCAGAATGCCGACAGAAAATCTGAAATCAGTGAGAAGCAATACTAGATGGAGACTCATAGGAAGCAACACTGTTCTTTGAGATTCTCGAGATACCAAAGGGTAATACTCGAAGGAAGATCAAAATAGGGGTTGCGGAGATGTATTGATATGCATAAGACAAGTGTTTTAACTTGTTAGAGAAATGGAATCAACGAGAATTATGGTCAGAACCACGATTGCAAAGGATCAATTCACAGATACCAGATGATATTATATCGAGGAAATAGTTATTATAACAGAAGCTTCCATGATAGGATCTACATCGTGCCCATGGGCATGAACATAAAGTTAAAGGTCGACTCCCACTTCTTCAATGTATAACCTTCCATTCACCTTTTGGTTTTTCAAAAATGACATTAGTTGTTGAAAGTTTTACCTGGTGCAATACCAGATAAGTATGACCCGTGAAATCTTTTGGGTTCACATATATTAGGGAAGGTGTTGGTTCAACCTATCAGGGAATCTTAGGAACATATACCACAAACTTCATGATTATTTAACACAAGCTCGAAGCAGAGCATGGTTGATAAGAGCAGGGGATACAATTTACCATAGGCATTATGTATTAGGGAAAGGACTCAAGGTTTTGAGAATATATAGGAGCAGTCAGATAATAATCCAACAAAGGATCTCAAGGTCCACAAGGGATCTGATGTGAGCATCGATACTCAACCAGAAGAAGAAAGAATGCAAGGAGATCAGATTATAGAAACAACTAACTAATTAAAAGCTCAAATATAAATGAATTATGATTTCCAAATCAAGGGATCAGAAGCAATCACTCCGATTAAGGATGGGTAAGTTGAGTAGGCTTAGAGGTACAATCGACGATAATTTGATTGGTTGAGATCCAGCTCATGTTTAAAATTATGTCTGAGCTGGAAGGATGAATTCTAGGATCTGATTGAGGATTGCGAGCATTTCAAACTTATTGAATCAATGGACAAAAAATGATAGTGACAAAGGATGCCAATAGGATTACTATACTTATGGAATTAACCATAATGCAAGCAAGCAAGAATTTCAAGAGAAATAAGCTGATGATGATTTTCGGAAGAGCGAATAGTATTTCGAAGGCCCTTGTGAAACACATGAACAACTGGGGATGAGAGGATACTCGGTAAGTGCGAGGAAGTATCCGTACGGGTATTCATGTGGAAAAGAATTGTAAGGTAGTAGGCACAAAGTCTTTTCGGAACAATAGAGAGAATTTCGGGGTATGATGTAATAACAAGATCAACTGGGAATAAAAGTAAGAACGACAGGTGTATGTATTTATCGATAAGGATTTATCGGTGGTAGGGAAATTGCAACAGCGGTGGCACATCGGTCTTGAGAAAACATTGAAGAGCATCTTTAGAATGAAGGGGCTCTTTGAGAAGAAGTAATTACAAGAACCTAGAGTTGGAGTTAGCAAAGTTATTTAACCCGAATAGAAGATAGATCAGAGTCCCAGAGTATATGTCGAGGAATAAAAGATCCTACTACCACCCAATGGCGACGTGGGCCCGTAAACCACACAACCATGTTAGTAAAAGTTTTGCAATGACTAGACTCAACTTCAGCCAAGGAGTTTGGAAGGGGTATTCCTACAGGCAGTCGGCTCTGATACCAACTTGTGACACCCCCAATTTGACCGTACACTAATCATGCACGCAAACATGTACGATCAATATCAGGGACTCACGGGAAGATATCACAACACAACTCTAGACACAAATAAAAGTCATACAAGCATCATATTACAAGCTAGGGGCCTTGAGGTCTTGAATACAAGTGCTTGAACATAAATGAGTCAGCGGGAGCAATAATATTTGAGTACAGACATAAGTTAAACAAGTTGCCATAAGATGGCTAGCACAAACTGGGATACAGATCGAAAGAGGCGCGAGCCTCCTCCTGGGATCCTCCTAACTACTCCTGGTCATCAGCGGCCTGCAGGTAGTAGTAGGAACCCTCGGTGTAGTAGGAGTCGTCAAAGGTGGCGTCTGGCTCCGGGGCTCCAGCTTCTGGTTGCGACATCTGAGAGTAAAGGAAACAAGGGGGAAAAGGGAGAGCAAAGCAACCGTGAGTACTCATCCAAAGTACTCGCAAGCAAGGATCTACACTACGTATGTATCAGTATCAAAGAAATGGGTATTATCTATGGACTGAACTTAAGAATGCTAGAATAAGAGGGGGATAGCTAGTCCTATTGAAGACTACACTTCTGGCAGCCTCCATCTTGAAGCATGTAGAAGAGAGTAGCTAGTAAGTTCACCAAGTAATAATGTATAGCATAATCCTACCCTACGATCCTCTCCTCGTCACCCTGTGTGAGAGCGATCACTGATACGTCTCCAACGTATATATAATTTATGAAGTATTCATGTTGTTATTTTATCATTCTTGGGTGTTTTACAATCATTTTATAGCAACTTTATATCATTTTTTGGGACTAACCTATTGACCCAGTGCCAGTTGCTATTTTTTCTTGTTTTTTACATCGCAGAAAATCAATATCAGATGGAGTCCAAACACCATGGAACTTTTTGTGGATTTTTTATGAGCTAAAAGACTCTCGATGGGCCAGAGCAGCACTTGGGGGTGCCCCTAGGGGGGCACAACCCACCAGGGCGCGCCATGCCCCCTGGCACGCCCATGTGGGTTGTTCCCACCTCGGCGGCCTCCCGCACCCCTTCTTTGCACTATAAATTCCCAAATATTCCGAAACCCTTGGGGGTTAACCTAGATTAGAAGTTCCGTCGTCGCAGGGCCCCGTAGCCACCGAAAACCAATCTAGACCCGTTCCGACACCCTGCCAGAGGGAGGAATCATCTCCGGTGGCCATTTTCATCATCCCGGAGGCCACCACGAAGAGGAGGGAGTAGTCCACCCTCGGGGCTGAGGGTTTGTACCAGTAGCTATGTGTTTAATCTCCCTCTCTCTCTCTCGCGCGCTCTCTCTCGTGTTCTTGAGATGTCACGATCTTGATGTATCATGGGCTTTGTTAATATAGTCGGATCATATGGTGTTTTCCCCTCTCTATCTTGTTGTGATGAATTGAGTTTTTCCCTTTGAGATGTCATGGTTATCGGATTGAATACTTTTATGGATTTGAGAACACTTGATATATGTCTTGCAATTGAATACTCGTGGCGACAATGGGGTATCATATTGATTCACTTGATATATGTTTTGGCACTCAACTTGCGAATTCCCGTGGTGACATTTGGGTAATCTATGCATAGGGGTTGATGCATGTTCTTGTCTTCATTTCTCTGGTAGAAATCTTGGGACACTCTTGAAGTTCTTTGTGTGGATTGAGTACTATGAATATGAATTTTCTTGGTGTTATTCTAGTACGAACTCTAGGATAGATCGAACGGAAACAATAGCTTTGTGTTATTTTAGTACGAACTCTTGAATAGATCAAACGAAAAGAATAGCTTTGAGGTGCTTTAGTACCCTACAAACAATTCGTATCCTTTGTTCACTACTAGTAGGAACTCAGGAGTGATTCTTCATTATACTTTGAGGGATAATCATATGATCCAACTATGTTAGCATTGTTGAGAGATTGCACTGCCGAAAGTATGGACCCCGGGCCTTGTTTTTAAGCATTGCAATACCGTTTTTGTGTCCGTTTACTATTTGTTAACTTGCTGTTTTTATTTATTCAGATTATAAAAATATATTTCTACCATACATATTACACTTTTATCACCATCTCTTCGCCGAACTAGTGCACCTATACAATTTTCCATTGTATCGGGTGTGTTGGGGACACAAGAGATTTCTTGTATTTGGTTGCAGGGTCATTTAAGAGAGACCATCTTCATCCTACACCTCTCACGGATTGATAAACCTTAGGTCATCCACTTGAGGGAAAATTGCTACTATCCTACAAAACTCTGTGCTTGGAGGCCCAACACGAGTCTACAAGAATAAAGTTGCATAGTAGACATCAAGCTCTTTTCTGGCGCCGTTGCCGGGGAGGTGAGTGCATGAAAGTATATCTTTAGATCTTGCAATTGAATCTTTCAGTTTCTTGTTTTATCTCTAGTTTGGTTTATAAAAGAAAACTACATAAAAAAATGGAATTGAGGTTGCTTCATATTATTGATCATCTTTATAATGTCTTTCTTGAAAATGATGGTTCCAAAAACTATGCTCAATTGTTAGAAGAAGAAGTCAATAAAATGTTTGGCACAAAATATTTGAATGATGAGCATGCTTGCAATGTTTTTAGTATAAATTCTTTGAATATCCAAAATGCTAATGATGTTTGCACTAGTCATGTCAAAAATGTTTCTTATAAGCATTTCACTTTTTGCAGAGTCATTGGGAGTGCCTTTGCACACCAAAAAGGGAAGATAGATTTTGTAAGAAGCATAAATATTTAGAAACAAAAAGGTTGCAAGAGAGGCTAGATGATTGTGCTAAAATATGTAATTTTTTGCCACCCTTGTGAACTTTGCAATGAACATGGTCATTTAAATCTCCAATGATAATTATGTCATGATCAAATCGTGTCTAAAAATTGTGATAAATTAATTACCCTTGAGCATCATAAAGAGCTTAGTCTTCTTTCTGGGTATGAAGAAATGAAACATATAACTAAGGATTTTCCAAATCCCAAGAGATTTCATGAATTTGATCTAGAGGAAATTCATATGTTTTGTGCGGTAAATTGCATTGAGAATTCTTATATTGCCAACTACCTAAAGACAATAAAACAAATGTAATATGAAGAGAGTACTAGTGAAAGGGAAAATATTTCCTAATACCCTCCGAGTGTTTATTATGATGAATCAGGTAATGAGGAGGAACTTCCTATCCAATCAATCTCTTCAACAAGGAGCTTGAAAGAATCAATTAAACCCACACATGATGTGGTGAAAAAGAATAAGAAAAGAAGAAAGAGTAGAGGTAAAAAGGCATCTCTCCCAAATAATGTTGCTCCTATCACCATTGTGCCTCATGAAAGTGAATCAAATATGTTGATGGAGGATGATGATATTGAGTATAATTTTGTGATACCTACTACTTGTTGTGATGATTATGATTGGGAAGACAATGATATCCCTTATGATCTTGAAAAACCTTTTAGAACTTTCTTGGAAGAATATGATAATGTTTGCTATACTATTGGTGCCATTAATGCTATTGATAAGAATGATTGTAATGATATGCAAAATCACAAGCTTGGGGATGCTGGAAATAATGTTTATCCTAAGCTTGGGGATGCTTTGGTTAATGAATATGATCCATTGATTCCTCCTACTTTCGATAAGAAAATTTATTATGATGATAGCATGCCTCCTACTTATGATTATTACATTGATGAAAGTGGGTTTGGAAGAGTGTCGACTTTAGGTAGTAGTGATCCCACTATTTTGGAGGGTGTTGAATCTTATTACAATATTGATGAAAGTGGATTTGGAGAGGTCATAAATTTATTTAGTGATACATCCACTATTTTGGAAGAGGTTTCAATTGATTATGACAATGAAGTTGCTATCTATGATGATTATTATGATGACATCTATGCCATAAAGAGTGATAAATCTTCTATGCTTGGGCATCATGAAAATAGTGTTGTATGTGATGGTTATATTGTTGAATTCATTCATGATGCCTTCGAAAATTATTAGGAGAAAGGAACTTATGCTCTTACATATCTCAATAATATCAAGTTTCTTCTCTATGTGTTGATTGTTTTGAAGTTGCACTTGTTTTGCCTTCCTATGCTAGTTGATTCTTGTTCCCATAAGTTGTTTGATCACAAAATCCATATGCATTGGAAGTGGGTTAGACCTAAATGTGCTAGTCATATCTTCATGATGCTCTCTTCATGTTTCAATTCTTATCTTTTATGCGAGCATCATCGAAATCATCATGCCTAGCTTAAAAGGCATAAAAGAAAAGCGCATGTTGGGAGACAACCCACCACTTTAACCTACTATTTTTGTGTGTTAACATGCTTATTCTACTGTAGTAATCATGTTTTATTGATTTTGTTTCAATAAAGTGCCAAGTAAAGCCTTTAGGATCTTGTTGGGTGATAGTTACTTTGTTCTTGCTGAAAAACAGAAACTTTTGCGCTCACGGAAATAATTCTAGTTTTTAACAGAAGAGTGCATCTGAGTTGATTCTTTTTGAAGAAGATTAATAAACAAATTATCCAGGTTTTAATAATGTTTCAGAATTTTTTGAGTAGTAGAATTATGGTTGGAGTACAGATTACTACAGACTGTTCTGTTTTTGACAGATTCTGTTTTCAATGCATAGTTTGCTTGTTTTCTAGTTTCCATGGCTTATATTGCTCAATATAAATTGTAGAAATGATATTCTACAGTAGTAATTGTGTGAGAAAAATTATGAATCTTGTCTTTGTCAGTACCAAAGTGAAATGGTTTGCTCTTTATCATACTAACCTATCTCACAAAGTTCTGTTAAGTTTTGTGTGATTGAAGTTTTCAAGTTTTGGGCGAGATGTTGATATGAGGAGAATAAGGAGTGACAAGATCCTAAGCTTGGGGATGCCCAACGCACCCAATGTAATATTCCAGGAATATTCAAGCAACTAAGCTTGGGGATGCCCCGGAAGGCATCCCCTCTTTCGTCTCCAACATTATTGGTAACCTCACTTGGAGCTATGTTTTCATTCGTCACATGATATGTTTTTTTCTTGGAGCATCAATTTATTTTGTTAGAATTTTCTTGATGTTAATTAGAATAATGTTTTGCATCCTTTATTTCAATAAAAGTGGCAATGATAGCCTTTGCCATGCTTATTTTGTATGTATACATGTTGCTGTTTGAAAACAGAAAGTTTGCCGCTGTTGCAAAAATTCCCTAGAAAAGTCAGAATGTGTTAAAATGTTGAAACTTTCTGAAAAATGAGATCTTATAAATTTTATTCAGTATGGTAAATTTTCATAATGTTTGGAGGTAGGTAAGTATTGATACTCTTGCATTCTTTACAGAATGTACTGTTTTGGCAGATTGCTGTTATGTTTGCATTGTTAGCATATGTTTGCTTGTTTAGTGATTCTATTTGCGTATAGGAGTATTAAATATGCAGAGGCATTTAGTATACAATGCTGAATAATAATTTTAGTGATTTTATACATTAGAGAATGTAAGGTTTTTGCATTGGTTTATACTAACTTATCTCACGAGTTCTTGTTGAGTTTTTGTGTGGATGAAGCTTTTGAGATTTAGGAAAACCGTCATATGAGAAGAATTAAGGAGACACAAAAGGTCAAGCTTGGGGATTCCCAAGGCATCCCAAGATAATATTTCAAGAATGCTCAGGCATCTAAGCTTGGGGATGCCCCGGTAGGCATCCCACCTTTCTTCTTCAACAATTATCGGTTAGTATCGGTTGAGCCTAAGTTTTTGCTTCTTCACATGATGTATGCTATTCTTAGAATGTAATTTTATTTTGTTTTTTCTTGATTTTTTAATAAAGTACGTAGATCTGAAAGTTTTTAAATAAATTAGAGTCCTCAAATAGTTTCCAGAGAGGCTAAGTAAGCGGCATTCACATCCCGTCAACGAAGCTCTTTTCTATGTCATTTACTCTTGTGCTTCACTTATATCCTATGAGTAAATTGTTGAATAAATTGAATGTCATGAAGTTGAAATCATATCATGCCTAGAGGTAGCTTCACATTGGGTTTAGAAAGTGAAATCTTTTGAGGCTTGACAATCACAATATTGGTCATACAAGCAATTCACGAATAATTAGTATAAGGAAGAGAACTTTCACATGCAAATACACTATCATGGAAATATTTTGTGATTGTGAGCCCCCATCAAAATATTATATTCCAAAATTGTTGACATTGGACAAGGAAGACAACATAATGGTTTATGTTTGTTCATATTCACATAAAAGTTATATTGTCATAGATCCTTCAACATGTGGTGCTTGCCCCCCATCTTTGCTAGCCAAAAATTCCGCACCAAGTAGAGATACTATTTGTGCATCCAAAAACCATTAAACCCAAATCTTATTTTCAAGAGTCCACCATACCTACCTATATGCGGTATTCTTTTGCCGTTCTAAGCAAATTTGTATGTGCCACCTCTAATTTTCAAAATAAATTTCTCTTTTGTGTGCTCATACCGCTCGCGAAGCGGTGAGGGGTGGCCAATATTTGCCATGATAGATGTGTTATTCTCACGATGAGTGTTTATTCACTTGTCATTGCACGAGAGTAAGGGAAAGGTATTAGGGCTGCCCAGTCCTGAAATGAAAAAGGAATTTACTTTATGTTGTCAGATAATAAATTCCTTGGGAAGTGTTGGTATGGAGGGATCCCGTGGATATGGTTAGCCATGGAAAGCGAAAGTATGGTGGAAAAAAGGAATAAACTTTATTTTCTGTTTGGGAACCGCCTATGATATATCTAGAATGGAAAATGTTGGGAGCTCTAAGTCGTTTTCGTTGGTGGGAAAAGTATGCCTCTCTAAATATTTTTTATCTCTCAGTTTTCACTTTGAGATCTGGTACCTCTACAAATCCCTACTTCCCTCTGTGAAGGACCTATCTTTTACTTTTCGTTATTTACTTTTATGCAAAGAGTCAAAGTATTCCTCTCTACTCCTTTTATTTTCTCTTTCGTTAAGCATCATATGGTGAGGAAAGATCTAGGCACATATGTCCAGTTGAATATGGGTAGCACGAGTTATTATTGTTGACATCACCCTTGAGGTGAATACGTTGGGAGGCAAAACAATAAGCCCCTATCTTTGTATGTGTCCGGTTGAAACGTTTTGCTCATGTGTATGCGGTGAGTGTTAGCAATCATAGAAGTCTATATGATGGCTGAGTATGTGGAGCTCTTACTTAAACTCTGTTGAATAAGTTGAATTACAATTGCTTGGTGACTAAGAACATAGGTTGTTGAGTTTCAAGAGAATTCATTGTTTGAACCTTACATGTGAATTGGTAGCCACTATAACATGAGTAAATTTATGAAAAAGAATTGTTGTTATGATCCTAGGAAAAGTGATCAAAATTATCATTGATCAAACTTATGCACTTTGCTAGCATTCACACTTCATAAATTATTTCTTTTATCATTTACCTACTTGAGGACGAGTACGAATTAAGCTTGGGGATGCTGATTCGTCTCCAACATATCTATAATTTATGAAGTATTCATGCTGTTATTTTATCATTCTTGGGTGTTTTATAATCATTTTATAGCAACTTTATATCATTTTTTGGGACTAACCTATTGACCCAGTGCCCGCTGCCAGTTGATGTTTTTTGCTTGATTTTTACATCGCAGAAAATCAATATCAAACGGAGTCCAAACACCATGAAAATTTTTGTGGATTTTTTATGGGTCAGCAGACTCCCGATGGGCCAGAACATCACGTGGGGGTGCCCCGAGGGGGGCACAACCCACGAGGGTGCGCCAAGCTCCCTGGCGCGCCCAGGTGGGTTGTGCCCACCTCGATGGCCTCCCGCACCCCTTCTTTGCACTATAAATTCCTAAACATTCCACAACCCTTGGGGGTTAACCTAGATCAGAAGTTCCACCACCGCAGGGCTCTGTAGCCACCGAAAACCAATCTAGACCCGTTTCGGCACCCTGTCGGAGGGGGGAATCATCTCCGGTGGCCATCTTCATCATCCCGGCGGCCACCACGATGAGGAGGGAGTAGTCCACCCTCGGGGCTGAGGGTTTGTACCAGTAGCTATGTGTTTAATCTCTCTCTCTCTCTCGTGTTCTTGAGATGTCACGATCTTGATGTATCATGGGCTTTGTTAATATAGTCGGGTCATATGGTGTTTTCCCCTCTCTATCTTGTTGTGATGAATTGAGTTTTTCCCTTTGAGATTTCGTGGTTATCGGATTGAATACTTTTATGGATTTGAGAACACTTGATATATGTCTTGCAATTGAATACTCATGGTGACAATGGGGTATCATATTGATTCACTTGATATATGTTTTGGCACTCAACTTGCGATTTCCCACGGTGACATTTGGGTAGTCTATGCATAGGGGTTGATGCACGTTCTTGTCCTTGTTTTTCCGGTAGAAATCTTGGGACACTCTTGTAGTTCTTTGTGTGGATTGAGTATTATGAATATGAATTTTCTTGGTGTTATTCTAGTATGAACTCCAGGATAGATCAAACAGAAACAATAGCCTTGTGTTATTTTAGTACAAACTCTTGAATAGATCAAACAGAAGGAATTACTTTGAGGTGGTTTAGTACCCTACAAACAATTCCTATCTTTTGGTCTCCACTAATAGGAACTCGAGAGTGATTCTTTGTTACACTTTGAGGGATAATCATATGATCCAACTATGTTAGCATTGTTGAGAGATTGCACTAGCGAAAGTATGTACCCTAGGCCTTGTTTTTAAGCATTGCAATACCTTTTTTGTGGCCGTTTACTATTTGTTACCTTGCTGTTTTTATTTATTCAGATTATAAAAATATATTTCTACCATCCATATTAGACTTTTATCACCATCTCTTCGCCGAACTAGTGCACCTATACAATTTGCCATTGTATAGGGTGTGTTGGGGACACAAGAGATTTCTTGTGTTTGGTTGCAGGTTCGTTTGAGAGCACTACTAGGAAAAGGCTTACTAGTGGCGCACCTGTTTTCGCTACTAATGGCGCACTACACGTGCGCCACTAGTACCACGCCATTAGTATTTTTTACTAATGGCGCACCACAGGTGCGCCATTAGTATCCCACAGGTGCGACATTAGTATCTGGTATACTAATGGTGCACCACATAGAAGTGCGCCATTAGTATCAATTTAAAAAAAATATAATTTTTTTTATATTTTTTTTTAAATTTTTTCTTAATCTCAGGTCACTATGGCTTAACCTCGGGTCAATATGCTTAATCTCAAATCTCAAGTCAAATCGCACTATGTGGTCAAACTTCCCGAAAGGTCACCCATCCTCACACTACTCCAGCCCGAGCACGCTTAACTTCACAGTTTTATCCAACCCCTCCAACCCTAGCACCAGCTCACTTCACAGGTACTTGTTGATATATCTATCATATAAATCCTATTAAACCATGTTGATGTCTAGGACTTTTTTCATGTTCATGAGTATGATGAAATTTTGAAAAAATATTTCAAACTTCCCGGTCATATTATGTATCATATTTTGAAAAAAATTCCAATTTTTTTTGAAACCATTTTTTTCTGTTACTAGTGGCGCACCTAGCAAATGGTGCACCACTACTAAGTTTGATTTTTTTTTCATTTTCCCCCTCTAGATCTTAAAAGCCCCGTATCTTTTGTTCTGTTAGGTTTTTGGAAATTTTGAAGATGTTGGTGTAACTTTTTGAGTAGATGATTTTTCATATAAAAAACTTTTTAATCCGAGTTCGTATGCAAAAGTTATGCCCATTTTACAAATTCCAGAGAGATTTTGCAAATAAAGTCAAAATTCATATTTGTAAATTTTCCCAACAAGTAGACCACATATCACATGGGAAAGTTATTTTATTTTATTTTTTAACATTTCCATCATTTTCTTTTATATTTTTAAACTGAAAAAGCGGTCCACAGGGGGGTGCATTCGGTGGAATTTTTGGACTAGTAATGGCGCTCCACAGCCACGGTGCGCCATTACTAGTTTTGAAAAAAATTATAAAAAATTTGATTTTTTTTTGAAAAAACTTAGTAATGGCGCACCAGTGGACAGTGCGCCATTACTAGTTAAAACTAGTAATGGCGCACTGTCCACTGGTGCGCCATTACTAACAATTTTTTTTATTTTTTTTCAAAACTACTAATGGCGCACGGTGGGTGTGGTGCGCCATTACTATGTCAACTAGTAATGGCGCACTATCCCACGGTGCGCCATTAGTAACAATTTTTTTATTTTTTTTAAAAAACTACTAATGGCGCACCACACACCAGGTGCGCCATTAGTAATATATTACAAATGGCGCACCTGTATGTGGTGCGCCATTGCTATATAGCAATGGCACACCACATATATGGTGCGCCATTAGTGTCCATATTATCTATAGCCCTTTTCATCCTACACCTCTCACGGATTGAAACCTTAGGTCATCCACTTGAGGGAAAATTGCTACTGTCCTACATAACTTTGCGCTTGGAGGCCCAACACGAGTCTACAAGAATAAAGTTGCAAAGTAGACATCAGTCACCGGCTTGTCTCTAGAACTTATCTTGGTGTGTTTTATTAAGTATTCGGTTCTAGTTGTCATGAGGTCAGAATACAACTCCGGGTCGTCCTATTACCGTGGACACGGCTATTCGAATATATAAATCTTCCCTGCAGGGGTGCACCACATTCCCCAACACGCCCGATCACTTTGGCCGGGCACACTTTTCTGGTTCATGCCCGGCCTCGGAAGATCAGCATGTCACAGCCCTACCTAGGCCTAACAGAGAGGTCAGCACATCGGTCTGAATCCTATGTGCAGGGGTCTTGGGCCCATCGCCCGTTGCACACCTGCACATTGCGTACGTGGCCGGTGAGCAGACTTGGCAGCCTCCATTACAAAGGAGGGTGCTTTACGTGGTCCAACCCAGCGCGCACTGCTCAGTCGCTGATGTCTAGGAGGCTTCAGCTAATACTATGACATCGAGTGCACATAACTGTTTCCGAGTGGTGGTTGGTGCATATAGGACAGTGGCCAACTCAGATCAAATACCCAATCTCATTAAGCCTGTTATTGAAGTATCTGCGGACGCCGACCAGTACCAGGCCCACCTGTCTCCAAGGTGGTCAGAACCTGCCCTATCGCTCTCCACAAAGTAACATTCGGGGGCCATCGGGAACCCAGGCCCACCACTACCTGGATGGAACCACCTGTCCTTTCAGCCCCCACATCGAAATCACTTGTGGGTACTCTATGAGCTGACCTAACTTTAGTCACACCGTGTATCATGTATAGTATGTATGTATGTATGTATGTATATACCCATAATCACCTCCCGAAGTGACCACGGCCTGATAGTATAGCATAGCAGACGGACAAGAATGTAGCGTCACTGATGGAATACTAGCATCCTATACTAAGCATTAAGGAATGCAGGTAAAGGTAACAATAGTAGCAAACCTAATGCAAGAATAAGAGAGAAGAGAGTGGGCGATATCTGGTTGATCAAGGGGGGTTTGCTTGCCTGGAAACTCGGCAGAGAAGGACGGGTCGCCAACACCATAGTCGATCGGGGCAGCAGCAGTGGCATCAATCTTGAAGTCTAATGGAGAGAAGAGGGGGAACAAACAATAAACACAACGCAAATAGATGCATGACGATGCATGACATGGCAATAAACGGTGCTAGGTGTGACCTAATGCGGTACTAGGCGATACTGGCGAAGGGGGGAAACATCCGGGAAACTATCCCTGGTGTTTGGCGTTTTCGGACAGATGAACCAGAGCGGGACGGTTGCATGTTTTCTATGCTAGGGACATGTGGCAGACGAACGTACTAAGTATGCGGATCCGTCTCGTCTTTCTGAGCAACTTTCATGTACAAAGTATTTTCATCCGAGTTATGAATTATTTTATATTGATTTTCAAAGTTTTAATCTTTCTGGAATTATTTTAATTCAAAAAATAAATTCCAATTGCTATGGGTACCCAGCTCTGCATACACAGAAGTGTACCATAGAGGATGACGGGTGGGTCCAGGGGGTCCTAGTTGAACCAGTCAATAGTTAATAGAGTTGACCATTGACTAGTCAAAACTGCCAAGTGGGGCCCCATGTCATAGACTAGTAATTAGATGTTTTAACTAAATTAATTTAATTTGTAGGGGGACCCACATGTCATACACATGAACTAATCCAAAAGTTATTTGGTTGAACTAATTAAAGCGGGGGCTACCAATCAGTGTCTAGTTAGAATAGCTAACTAGATTAGCCCATAACCTAAACTAACATAGCACTACATGGCTGGCCTCTTGGACAGAGTCAGCAGCAGTAGCGGCGCATCAGGCAAAGCAAGCAACAACAAGTTGTGTAGCAGCAAGCAACAAGCAGCACTAGCAGCGGCATGCAGTAGCGCATCAGCTTAATAGCGAGCAGTAGCAAGCAGAGGTATCAGCGGTGCTAGGCAGGTCGCCGGCGGGGAGCAATGGCAAGGCGGCAAGTAGCGGCAGCGATGGCACTAGCAGGGGCGGTGCGACACACGGGGGAAATGTGGCAGGGGCACGACGACTGTGGGAGCGCGAGCGACGAGAAAATGACAGTTGGGGCTTGCGCGGATGCGTGCGGCGAGGCACAGGGGATGAGCGAGGCGGTGGCCGTAGCAACGACAAGGGTGGATTTGGGGCTAGAGGGCGCGACAAGGCGAGCGGATGGGCTCGTCTTCCTCCAGGCAGTGCCATGAGCACACTGGGAACACTGGTTCGGGCAGAGGAGCACGGGGTGCTCATCCCCTGTCGGCCATGGCAGACGGCGGAGTTTGGTGCTCGCCGACGTCGGTGATACGGCAAGAATCCGAGGTGGAAGCAGAGGGGAAAAGAAGAGGGGCTCACAGTGAGCCTGTAGATGAGCAAGGTGGGTTCGGGGAGGGCTCGATGATGCTAGAATCAATGATGAAGTTCGTTGGGGTCGAGGAAGAAGACAACGTCACAAGGCTTGATGTAGGGGCTCCTGGCTCCAACAGATTGATACAGATGACGAAGCAGTCGACAACGGAGCCGGTGGACGTGGTGGCTTGGTGTGGGGCGCACTGTGGCTACATGTGCAGCAGGGCGGCAACGACGGCAGAAGCGGCCATGGCATGAGAAGATGCAACAGCTCGTGGGGGAGGGGAAAAAGATCTCGGCAGTATCCAAGGCGTCGATTCTGGCATTCTTATCCACCTTGCCGCGTCTATAGTGACCCGGGTGACGAGCTGGCGCGGCTGGGACGGCGTCCAGCGCTCAGTCGTGTTCGACAGGTGGAGGAGAGAGAGGAGAAGGGTGTCGCTGGCTGGGTTGGGCCGACTCCTATGGACTAGAGCCCAGTTGGGCAGTAGGTTTTGTTCCTTTTCATATTATTATTTTTGTGTTTTTCATTTTCCACACTATTTTGCTATTTAAGTTAATAATAATTGATTTTTGTTGCACTTGAAGTTCCACACATAAATACTAGACAATGTATCAAGACCACACACAAGCTTCGGAAATATTTGGAAAAGCCTAAACATTTATTTAAATTGAAATGGATCAACTAATCATTGCTAGTTCAGTTTTAATTAGGTTAGGGGAATTTTAGTAATTCAAATAATGTTGGTTTATTCATGATAATTAGTTAATGAATATTTCCAACACCACCAACATTTTTATTTGATAGTTTGAAGAAATAAGAATTTGACTTGTTATTTCAAATTTGAATTTGACTCGGTTTTCATCAAGTGGCAAAATGGCTTTAACAAAACATGATGACATTGCATATTAGGGTGAGGTTGCGGTAGCTTAATTATCGGGGCATCATAGCCGGTTGGAGGGCTGCTTGAATAGTAGCCGGTGGAGGCCGGATGATCAGTAGCCCCTGGATGAACATTAGCTGGTGGAGGCAGGAGGAAGACGCGGTGGATGAACCGTAGCAGGTGGAGGCTGGAGGGAGTCGACAGTGGATGAACATTAGCCCGTGGAGTCCCATTTTGTGATACGCCACACCCCTCCCGATGAAGAAGACCTTGTTTCAACCATAGGTGCTCCAACACAAGTCCGTTTCCTCTGTTTTGTGGTACGCCACACCCCTCCCGATCAACAGGACCCTGTTTCGACTGTAGGAGCTCGAAGAGAAGGCCGTTTCCCTTTGTTTTGCGGTATGCCGGACCCCGTCGCTGCTGTTTCGTCTAAGCCGGTTGGCTCCTGATGAAAATGACACATTCTGACCTAGTGGCTTGTCTCTCGATGAACAGGACGTGTTCTGACCCAGCCACTTGGCTCCCAGTGAACAAGACATTTCCTCCCTTCCAACCCAGCCGGTTTGGTGCCGACGCCGCTGCTGTCCATTGCCTCTTTATGTACACGAGCCATGGCCATACGTATGCGAGAGTAGGCATTTAAGACCCCGCCTGTATGTACGTACGTGGCCGTCTTTTTTGGCATGTAGCTGTTTGTACGTGTACATGATTTAGAAGGGACTTCCCGAACTGCTACGTCGGGGGCTCTACTACTACACGTGTCGCTGCTTGCTCGGCCACAGTTCATCATTGCAGAGAGACCAATCGACCAGTATGTACATACACGTTCGCGACACAATAGACAATGCTAAGCATGCTTCGACCAGGTAGGTCCTAGCCGTCAGGGAGAATAAGGAGGCACTCGCTTGCATGCGAAGATATATGTGGTGGGTCCCAGATATCAAGGGGAGGAATCATTTTTTTGCGTGTAATAAAGAGACACTTCCTTGCGTGCGAAGATGTAGCTGATGGCTCCAGCTGTCAGCCTCACCGTCTACAATTGTCTTTGGATGGCTATCGTTCATTGACAACGTTGACCACGTTGCAGGGAGAGCACCAAGGCAGTGGACGATGCTGAGGCCTGGTGAGGGAACAATGAGAAGCCGAGGAAGATGAGGCAGTGGATGCCCATGCGGAGGGGAGTACGAGGGCTCGCCGGTTCCGCTGCGGTGTGAGGCTACCGTCGCCAGAGAATAACATGGGGTGTGGGTGAGTAGAGGGAAGACCTGGCCGGCAGTGGGATTAGGGTGGGGCAGTGAGGCCTGCACGACAGCACTGCTGCCCACGGGAGGCAGGAGCAAGCGGTCCCATCGATGCTGGTTTGGGCGGCTGTACCAAGAAGATCAGAGGTTGAAGAAGCAGCATGGTTGCTGGATTAACATCCAACGGTCTAGCTGCTAGAATAATTTGTTGACTAAGTTGACAAAGCCCTGCATATGTGTCACCTTAGTAGGCCCACAAGTCAGCGTAGTAAGGAGGCACTTGCTTGTGTGGGTCCCTACTGTCATCCTCTCCATTTAGATCCTCTTCCGATGATTGTCATTTTTTGACCATGTTGACCATGCCGCACCGAGAGCACCAACATGGTGGACGACGGCGAGGCGCAGGAAGGAAATGACCTGGAGCCGGCGAAGCCACAACGGTGGATGCCCATGTTGAGGGGAGTACGAGGGTTGACTGGTCAGGGGTGAAGCTGCTGTCACCGAAAAATAAGAGGAGGTGCGGGTGGGTAGAGGGATGGCCTGGCTAGCGGTGGGAGTAGGGAGGGCCAATGAGGCCTGTGCGGCAGCAAAGCCGTCCACGGAAGGAGGGAGCAGGCAGTCCCGCCCGTGCTGGTTTGAGCGGCTTGAGTAGGAAGAGCAGAGATTGAATAAGCACGACAGCCGTTGGATGGACATCCAACAGTCACTGCTCTCATGTGTTGACTAAGTTGACATGACCTTGCCCGTGCTTCAGCCTTTTTTTAGGAAAGTGTACACGTGAACCTTTTTCAGGAAAGCATACGCGTCAACCTATAGTAGGAGCACAAGTCAGCCTCACATCTGCAGAAAATAGCATACAACTTATCTGCCATTATTTCTAATAATTTACAACCCATTTGCTAATTCTTAAGGATTTTTTGAGCCCATATTGTTTTTGTTAGCATTACAGCCCATATTGTGGCCACATTTAAATAATTCTATGAAATTTTGCATATTTTGGTGCGGCCCGAACTGTTTTAATCCTGAAATTTCGAGTCACATTGAAACTAATTTGAAAAATAAATTTATACCAATACAAAATCCAAATAATTGTCCATGCATAAAAATCAATGGAATTTAAAATATCGAAATGAAAAAAAAAGAAATTTGAAACTAATTGCCGGTTTGATGTGTTTAAAAATGTACATCCCATTTCTCATTAGTGATAGCCCATTTTCTGGGCAAGCCGAATGCAACTCTCCTTGGGTTGAAAAATTTGCTGCAGAGCAGGGCTGAAAAAGCATGTAGGCCTTGGTTGGGTATTCTGCAAAAGAACAAAAAAACTGGGCTAGCCATTTTCAGAAAGAAAAAAAACTACCGGGCTGGCCTTGTGGTAAACATAAAATAAAAGGCTGGCTAGACAGGCCAGAGTGCCCCGCACAGCCCAGTTGACACCTTACTTCCGTCTCAAAAACAAAAAGAACTAGGCGAGCTGCTGGTCCCTTGTTTTAGCCACTTGTTGTGTAATTCTCTCGTTTATTGACTACGTTGACAATGGCATGCGACCCAGATGTCAGAAATCCATTAGGAGAAACCATTTTTTGGCTTGCAATAAGGAGGCACTTGCTTGTGTACTGCCATGACCATGGTGGGTCCATGCTGTCATCCTCTCCACGTACAATCATCTCCTGATTGTGTATGCGCCAACCTAGTAGGCCCACAAGTCAGCCTCTAAACCTTTGGCGGACAAATACAACCCATTTAAAAAATAACAGCCCATTCCATACGTTCAAACATAAAGTTCAACATTCACAAAAAAGTAACAAGTCTGATCTAGATATAGATTACTGAACTTCCACATTGACAACCATCATAGCCAAGTTAACTATCTACTCCCACTAATACTCTAGTAGTGTACAAGTACTAACTTACTCTTAGCTAACTAGACGATGCTAGCCACCATCTGCAGTACACGCTAAACGCTGGCACCGACGTCCTCCTCCTCGCCTCGTACTTGTCAGAGGTGCGATAGGGTGCGTTGCTCGCACGCATGGCCCTTTCCATGCCGGCGTGGTCCACCGAAGCTTCAGCATCTAAGCGGGAAACCCACTTGATGAGCTGGTAGTAAAATTCGGCGTCGTGAATGCGTGCATGCCCGACAGCCTCCAGGGCTATTTGCCGGGCGCTGGCCTCCATGTAGTCGGACTAGTTGCGGGCGCTCTACTTGCGACTCAAAGCGTCAGTGCACTGCTGCCCCATGCCCCGCTAGGGGCGCAAATCGGCGATACGCTTGTCACAACCCTAGAATTTGATTGCAAATAGCTGCATAAGCATTCATGTCATCCTGTTAAATTCAAGAAACAGAATTGAGGAATACTCCAAGCCTCAGAAATTATTTTATTAAAGCGGCAAGAACCCTAAAATTGCAATCAATGAATCCAGAATACTCTAGAAATAGTTCTGAGAATTTTGTCAAGAGTTATAAATCGAACCAAAATTTTGGAACATTGCTAAAGAATTATTTGGGCTCTGATTTTAAATCAATATTGTATCTGGATTTGGATTTATATTCTTAACATATCGATTATAATTTCAAATAACTCTAAAATAATTTTTGTGCCTTTGGATAACCCCATTGTGCAACATAAAAATATTCAGAGGAATGTTTGGCATTGTTTAAGTTCAGCTTTGAGCTTTGAACAGTGGTAAAATTTAAATAAAAACAAAGCAGAAAAGAAAAGAAAATAGGAAAAGAGAGAAAAGAGAGAGAGAACTACGCGGCCTTACCTGTGTAGCCCACTTAGCCCATTAGGTAGCCCAGCCCATCAGGCAGTCGTGCCTCCTTCAACCTCTGCTAGGAGGACAAGTCATGGCAGCACGCGCGCGGCCGAGGTCTCCACCTCCTGCTTGCCACTGAGACGCCCCTGAGCCCATCCGATGCGCCTAGAGACACTACTAGGGAAAAGGCTAGCAGCAGCGCGGGTTTTAGGTCTATCAGTAGCGCGGGGACCGGCGCTACTAATAAGGCACTACAGCTAACACGTAGCAGTAGCGCGTGCTCACCAGCGCTACTGCTACACAAGTGTAGCAGCAGCGCTCTTAGTGGTAGCTCGCTGCTGCTAATAGCTATAGCGTGCTTCTCCTGTACGCGCTACTGCTACTACCGCGCTGCTGCTAACTTTTCTCCACTCGCTACTACTAATTTTAGTAGTTTTTTTTGGGCATATTTGTTTTGTATTTGAACAGGCTTTATAGAAGAATCTTTAGCACATACAAATGTCATCATGATACACATACAAATGTCTGCGAGACCAGAAATGTAATCATAGAATATACATACAAATAGTCTCATCATAATCATCATCCAACACAAAGTGGTATCTTGTCATCATCTCGAAAATAGCGATACATGCAAGTCTCGAATAATTGCAACTAGAACGTCATCCATCTAAACAAAGGTATACGCGAGAAGAGCTATCACTATGAGTGAGAGCGGAACTATGCAGTACATGAGGTGGCGGTTATGAGCCCTCTCTCCCGCTAGCGTGAACCTAAAGTAACTAGCTTCTCCTTCTTGTCTGATTTTGAAGCCTTTATGGTTGGCGCCTGAGAACCCATTCACTTGCGCCTGACACACATGCCACTTGTTGTACACCCCCGGAACCTTCCCTTTGTACACGACATAGCACTTCCATCTCGCCATCAAGAAACTAGGTACCTGTTAGAGATGCATGTTCATGAAGAGGATGTACAATCATATATATGCAACAAAATGTACTAGAGTAACACCGAAAAAGAAAGGGTTAGTAACTAGATGCATCATACAGTACACAAATTAGTTAACTAGAGGTACGCAGGTCATCGTACGCAAACTAACAAAGTAGCGTTACGCAAGTTCGGCAGGGACCGTGGACATCACAAAGTTTCATCGCTACAAAAAGTATACAAGTTCAACCGACACATATCATCATCATCGGCATCATAAATCACTAGAAGTTCCATCCTTCCATATCATCGAGGATGGACCCTAGCTCCTTGAACGACGTCAGGTCTAGACATTGCATGCCTATGCGAGTTCGGACGTCAGCTCACGATATAGGGCTGTGGTGGAACATCCCCTTTACATCGACGACTTCTTTCATGATGATCGTCACAATGTCGCTTTGGATGCGAAAGAAGTCATCTCTAAGTTTATAATCCGCTTCTCCATGAGATTCTAGCCACTTGTGGATATGATCATCATTTCTGTTTCTCATGCGAAGCTTTTGGTGATCCATGTTGAACTGAATCATGAGATGGACGATGTAGAATCCATCCTTCTTGCTTGGTTTTGGGACATGGATGCAGGAGAAGTTAGTTTTATGCGTGAAACCCATCTTCTTGTTCCTTTGTTTCCTGATCTGCACATGGCCACCTCTAATGCTGAAGCCTTAGAGAGCATCATCTAGAATATTCATTATGTGGGTGTAGTCTTTTTTCTCGTAGTCTTTGGAAGGGTCAAAATACACGGCGTGGGAGACTTGCGGGTAATGAACGATAAGGACGGCGCGCCCGTTGCTGCGGGGAAAAGACACCTCAAATTATTCCCCATAGAGAGAGAAGGAATGATTGAAATGTATGAAAGGGTTGTTCGGAACTGACTTACTTTGGATGATAAGGCACGAGGACAATTTCCCGGTCCTTATTCTGTACCATGAAGTTTTGGAGGTAGTCCCTAGCAGTTTCACGCTGAAAGTCGCCGAGACTCAAGAAAGACTCTTGCATGTAGTATGGATCCGCCACACAGATTTGCGAGACTTCTTCACTCTTCATGACGGATCTCATAAGTAGCGCAAAAAGGCGGACGATTGTAAAATCGAGCCGCCTTCTCAGAAACATCTCAAAGATATGGTCAAACCGCAGGAAGAACACCTCCGTGGGCCGTGTCTCGACGTAGCACTTCCCCTCAGGCACACGAGCCGCGTATGTCGGATATCCTGGATCCTTTGAGGCTAGTTGGATTTTCTCAGTCGACATCACATGGTCGTGCAGTCTCCTGAGATCCCCTGATAGTGCCTCCAGCGGTTTCGGCGGTAGCATCGGCTCGCTCGTGAGATGGAACATGGCCGCACCTTTCACGGGTACATGCTCTTCAGAATGCATCGTCTGGCTGCTATGTGCTCTGGCTTGTTTGGAGGCAGCTATCTTCCCCGATCTCTTTCTCTCCTTTTTCTTGGGCACACCTTCTAGACCCTTCCTTAACCCCTGGCGCAGTGTTCCCGGGCTAAGTACTGTACGACCCTCGCGCCCGGCTAGTTGAGCCTGTGTTGAGGCGACATGTTCAGGCGTGTCCTGTGAGGATTTCATGAAGAGAGACTTTTTGCAATCCCTGCTACGACCTTCCTGCCCGGGCATATCATCCATATCCTCATTAGCAAGCTGATAGCCCGATTCGTCATATGGTTGACTCATCAATTCTATGTCACAGTCATACGCGTTTGTATTGATGAAATCCATAGGGTCGACCTCCGTCTCGTCATCCATTCTCTGTTCTATAGGACAAATTACATCAGCCGGCACTATCGCACCCCCTTCATCATGTCGTCCGCCGCTCTCACCCGGCACTACAGGAGCTGGTAATTGCGTAGGCGGGGTGGTGGTCTCCGCACATGCTTGATGATGTGTGGTTATTGGTGTGCTCTCGGCCGGCTCCAGACGAATAAGATTCTTCGGCCATAGCAGCACCCAACCCTTGCAGCTTCCAATCTGCGGCGGGGTCTCGTTGTCCGCTCCCACATGCTGCACTGGAGGAGGCAAATCCTCGTGCCCCAATTTCACACTGGACAAGCTAACCCTGAAGTGCCCAGCAGGGATCGACTGGTTGTGGAACATGGGTTGCAAGGGGTCCATTATCATCCCCTTTCCCACGTCCACCTTCTGGCCTTTGATCAAGTAGAGTATGGTGCACGGGGTTTCTTTCGCCTGCAAACACATATGTCTGTGGCGTAAAACATCCGAAAGGCAACAAAATGGAATATTATATATATATGGTGGTGCGACATGTAATTACCATGATGGTATCGAGCTCAGCCAAAGATGAAGGCCCACCGAGCGCGCCAGAGACTGAGGACGGGCTGCTATGAGCGGGAGCGGCTGTGAGAGGAGGCCTGGTTGCGTGGGCAAGTGATGTGCGATGATGTTGTTGTTCATGGAGTTGCTCCCGACGAAACTGGGCAACGGGAAATCATGTACCGTCTTGTCTGGATTTTCCTTCGTCTAGTTGATGATAACTGGAACCAAGTTAGTAGCGAAATCATTTCTGCAGGCAGTTACAGCTGCATTGACTGCCTGCTGTAACAACTCATATTTGTCCTCGGCTGCTTTTTTCGCGTCCTCAGCTGCTTTTTTCTCGACCGCAAGCTTGACCTTCGCGTCGATGTCCGCCTGACTAAACTTCTTTTTTTGCTTCTTGGCCTCCGGGCCCTCGTTGTAAAACACCTTCCACGTGGCGCCGTCTCCAGCGCCATGCACACGACCATATTGCGGCCGCTGGCCCAAAGGGAGTCCCTTAAGTTCGTTCAAGGCCCGGTTGAGAGGGGTGTCCCACTTGGGCCTCATCGGAGAAGTAGGGCTTTCAGCTGCAAGCTGGTGTTGCTTCTCCAGTAGTCTAATCAATTTCCTCATGATCTGGTCTGTGTAAAAAACCTTTTTCTCCTTGTCCCACTGGTAGCGGGCCCTGATGAAGTCACGCTCCAAGGGGTTGGTGAACTTCGCGAAGGGGTCTGGGAGACTCGCAGCTTCACGTTCCGCGTCCTCCTTATCCCATATGGGTCTTTTACCGAGGTAGCCACGGCTTCCGAGGCGATGCTTCCCCGTGTTCCTTTGCTGAAGGCTATTGAATTTCGCAGCCTTAGCCTTGGCGTCTTCGGTATCGCAAGTGTCCTTGAACTTTTCGAACTCCTCTTCCGTAAGTGTCAGATTTTCCTCCAGAATCTTGGACAGGGGTTCCTCAGCCTCAATAGCTCGTTTCACCCTCCCTTTCTAGGAGGCCAAATCATTGCTGAACATGCCCATGGCGTGATTGTTAATCTTTTTCATCTTCGGATCATCCCACAGTTGTTCTATGTTATCATCCCGGTCGGGGAACTTGAATCTCTTGTGCAACTTTGTTAGGAGCAACTACGTGAAATGTTCTTTAATCCTTAATTCATCGTCGTTGATGCTCGCGCATTCCCGTAGGATGCATCCTACTTGGTTCCCGTAGCACTTGCGAGGTTCTTCCGGCTCTAACGGCTCAAACTTGCCAGGTGCCATCTTTGTGATCACAAGTCGTCCAATCCCTAGTTTGTTAGGTTTTTGTATCCTCTACTTCTTATGCTTCCTATTTTCGGTAGCGGCATCGGCGCCGGTACCTTCCCCACCGGTCTCGGCGCCGCCATCGGTTCCGGTGCCGTCGGTGTCGATGTCGGCGTCAGTACCATCATCGAGGCGGACCTGCAAACCTTGCTTAGTAGTCAAAAAGTCGAGGTAGTCTTGTTCACCCTGATAATCCATCTCATATGCATCTTGGTCAGAAGGCCCAGTTTCTTCTTTGTTCGACATGTTTCCTATGATTAAGTGTCCTATGAGAAATGACATAAAAAAGAAATCTATGTGCCAGCACTCGATATGCCAACTATGTAGCACAAATCATGCCTTTATTCACGGGAAATTTCGGCATGACCTTTGTTAAATAATGGACATATCGAGCGCCTGAAATTCACCGGAACGGAAATGAATCAACATTCCGGCGTAACATAGGCCACTCAGATCATTTACCAAAACATGACATGTCCAAAACATGACATATCCACATATCACATGTCCAGTTCAAATTTGCATATAAATTCAGCTAATTTTGGAACCTATCTAAATTCATAACAAAATAGATAACCTAATTAACATAACTAAAACCTAAGTAACTTAACCGAAGAACCCTAGCTAGCAGAGAGAGAGGGGGTGGTTTATAGAGGGTGCAGGGGCGAGGAGGCAGGCCCGACGACGGCCGAGGTTGGGAGGGGAGGAAGAAGAGGAGGGAGGCGAGGGCCGACGTGTTGAGGGCGAGCGTGCCGGCACCGGGGGTGAGCGCGCCTGGGTCGGGCGCGGCAGGGTCGGGGACGAGCGCGCCTGGGTTGGGCGTGGCGGTGCGACGGGGCTGGGGAAGAGAGTGGGGATTTGGGGGAAAAGAGGCGGGATGAAGCAGGGAGAGTGAGAATTTTGGGTTAAGTGGATGTAGCAGTAGCGCGTTTATACGAAACACGCTACTACTATTACGGGCAGCTATAGCGGTTTTATACGGAAACCGCTACTGCTACCTTGACTAGCTGTAGCTCTTTTTCAGTAAAGCGCTACTGCTATAACCAGTTTCCCTTTTTCTTTTCCTTTATTTTTCTCACTTTTTTTATTTCCGAGAGCAGTGAACGAAGGGAAGGCGATATATATTGTATCATTTGATGGTTAAATATGTATGCAAAATAGGAACGTATATATTACATCATTGGACCCATGCATAATAATGGCTAAGTGTGTATACAAAATAGGAACATATATATATATTACATCATTTGACCGATTCCTCAGCACTGACATTTTCGTTTTTGAGTCAGCTTGTTTCCCTTCTTGTTCGTCGAAGAATAATTCAGCCCCTCATTGTGACTTTGCCTTTTCCATGGAGTACGATTTTTCTTTGGTAATGTAGTATTGATTCTTCTTTTGATGTATACTTCATCATCATCGTCATCTTCCCTCATTGGGTTGCCGTACTGATAATAGTCTTCCTCGTTGGCGACTCCATCCATTCCAATGATGTTCCTTTTGCCTCTCCTCATGACAACACGACTGGGATTGCATGGGTCGGTTATGAAGAAGCATTGTGTCACGTGCTTAGCGTGTACCCATGGCTCGTTTTTTGTGATAGCATTCACGGTAGCGCTCTTGGCATCGGGTATAGTCATGGTAGTGAAAATCCGGTTTTCTCTTTCGACATTCTTAGCCCATCTGACACGGAACATCATCGTGTTGTGCAGTCCAGAGTAGTCAAGCTCCCAGATCTCCTCGACCCTTCCATAAAATCGTTCAGTTGCGCCGTTATCGCTGCCGGTCATGCATTCCATCGTCACCCCTGAGTTCTAATCATCACTGCCCATATCTTTGGCCTCCGTGTAGAATGTGTATCCGTTGATATCATATGCCTGGTAGGTTACGAGGTTGGGAGAGGGGCCATGTGCTAAGGCGTATATGAGCGATCCATCCTTAGAGCCCTCCTCCGAGGGATTAGCAATAATATGCTCTTTTAACCAATGCAGGAAAGTGGAGTTGTGCTCTCTAGTAACTTCGGCGTCTGTCTTGCATACCCCCAGTCACGATACTTCTTTGCAATAATTTCTTTGTGTAGTGCCACGAAAGGATCTACCTCGTCTAGATGTTGTAGCACTACCAAGTTTGCCCTGTCAAAGTCACTGCATCGATCTGAGTATGCCACGTGCAATTCCCTGCGACCGTTGCAGTGACCTTCTCCTTCGAGCCTCCCATCATGCTTGTTAACGGGCAAACCAACACTAACACCAGGCGGCTGGTCTGCGCCATATAGAAAATTCTCACAGAAAGAGATGCACTCTTGTGTCAAATAGCCCTGGACGATGCTTCCATCCGGTTTGGACATGTTACGAACGAATCCTTTGATGATCCCATTCATCCTCTCAAACGGCATCATGTTGTGCATGAATGACGACCCCAGGTCTATTATGTCATCCACAATATGGACACACAGATGCACCATGACGTCAAAGAACTCGGGCGGGAAGTACATCTCAAGCTCATTCAGTATCACAACGATCTCTTCCTGTAGCCTTCGGAGCTGCTTCACCCTGATCGACTTTCGAGAGATGATGTCGAAAAAGTTGTAGAGACCAATAAGCGTGTCACGAACATGCTTGTCCATTATCCCTCTAATGGCAATAGGTAGTATCTACGTCATCATCACATGACAGTCATGGGACTTCATCCCACTGAACCTTTTCTTGTCCGTGTCTAGATATCTGCTTATCTTGCCACAGTAACTAGAACTAACTTTGACTCCGGTAAGGCACTTAAAGAATTGATGGATCTCAGCCTGACTTAAGGTGAAGCAAGAAGGGGGGCAATAATCCTCTTTCTTTATTTTATTGCCCTTCTTCTCCCGTGCCTCTGTCTCCGTCTGTGTCTCGTCTAACATTTTATGGGGCAGCATGTGCAGATCTTCCCTGATTTTCAAATCTTGCAAGTCTTTTCTTGCCTTTGGCCCATCCTTGGTCTTATCCGGCATGTTCATCAGTGTTGCGAGCAAGCTCTCAAGGACATCCTTACAGATATGCATTTGATCAGGGCAATGAGGTGTATCGAGTTTGTGCCAGTACTCCAAGTCCCAGAACACAGACCTCGTCTTCCATACCTTCAGCAGCGGCTCCGGCGCCTTTCTCATCGTCTTTCCCAACGCGGGGCACTTCTTCTAGTTTTTCAACAGCTCATCGATTTCGGCACCGCTCCGCTTACATGGAGGTCCTCGATGCTCAGCGTGACCATTGAATAGATCTCCACGGTTTCTCCACGGGTCATCCTGTTCGAGCCATCTTCGATGCCCCATGTACACGATTTTCCCAGACCCGCCATCTTTCCTTGACGTTAGCTGTTGAGACGTCGTATCATCCATGCACCGCGTGCATCCGCAATATCCATGGCACACCTGGCCTGCCACATATCCATAACCGAGATAGTCCTGCACTGTCGTGATCAGCGCGGCTCTCATGTTGAAATACTCGCCTTTGCTGGCGTCCCGTGTCTTGGCCGGTGTTTTCCATAACGTGTCTAACTCCTCTTGAAGTAGCCCTAGATAAAAATTAATATTATTTCCTGGTTGTTTCGGCCCTTGAATAAGCATGCTCATGTGAATGTACTTCGATTTCATGCACAACCAGGGGGGAGGTTGTACATCCATACAAACACGGGCCATGTGCTATGGTTGGTGCTCTCATTGCCAAACGGATTCATGCCATCGGTACACGCGCCGAGCACGATGTTCCTTGCATCACATCCAAAATACCGATAGAATCTGTTGAACGCTCTCCACTGGCTTCCATCCTTGACGGGTCTCAGCTTCGGATCATCTCCATCGTCGGGCTTCTTCCTCTACGCGTGCCAGCGCATTAGATTTGCTTCCTTGGGATCTACAAAATACCTCTGGATACGGGGAGTGATCGGTAAGTACCATACCACTTTCTGGGGACATTTCTTCCCAGCCTTCTTGTATCGAGAAGCATTGCACACCGGACAGCTTGTTTTTTCCGCGTGCTCCTTCCGATAAATTATGCAATCGTTGATGCATGCATGGTATCTAATGTGTGGCAGATCAAGAGGGCACATGATCTTCTTGGCCTCATCAACAGTACTAGGACATAGATTACCCACGGGAAGAACATCCTTTAGGTACTTGAGATGCTCATCGAGGCTAGTGTCGGTCCTTTTGTTTTTAGCCTTCGTCTTCAGGAGTTGGAGCGTGAAACTCAAGCGGGTCACCTCAGGATTGCAACCATCATACAATGGAGTGTTCGAGTCTACCACCAGTTGCTCCAGCTTAGCCTCCTCTCTAGAAGCAGCTCTCTCAGTACTCGTCTCCTTGCAAAGCAATGCTTGAACATGAGGGTCCCGCACGATTGAACTTAGTACCGACGAACTCTGCTGCGTGGAGTCCATGTCGTTCTCTCTGCCGCCATGTCCGGCCCCTTCTCCGCCACCATGTCCAGCCTCTTCCCCGCCGCCATTATCGATCATCTCTTCGTCTTGCCCCGTGTCATCATTGCCTGCCCCGTCGGCATCCTCAACATCGTCATCCTCATGTTCAATTATCCACCGAGTATAGCCATCCATGAAACCAGTCATGAGCAGGTGCTCTTCGACATGACCACCGTCATGGGGGTCAAGCCAAACTATTCATTTGCATTTTCGACACGGACATAAAACCTCTGTCCAGTTATTTTCCTTCATGTCGTGCACCGCCGACCGCAACCACCTGTCCACCATCGTTCCACTGACCATCGTCAACTCTGCATGGTAATAATAAACAAATTGATTATAAAATGCGTGCATTCATCAAAGTCATACAAAAATTCGGCATGACCTTCCTTAAAAATAGGACATACATAGATCTAGAGCCTGCCCGGAATTCGCCGAAACGGAAATAAATCGACATTTCGGCAAAACATAGGCAACTCAAAAGCACAATTTGGCGTCAACTCATGCCACACACGCAATTTCCATAAACATATCACACACACATAAACATATTTCCATTTGGCAAAAGCATGAAATATTAATCACACCTCTATCTCGAGATCGAGCACACGGTGGAGATGATGATGTAGGGAGGTCAAAAGTGCACAAAGCTCTTCTTGACAAAGAAAGATCTAGTTAGGGGGCAAATAGGTCACTTAACTAAATGCTACATCTACCTAGCTAGCTAATTTGGGAGGAGACAACTTCAACTAGTGGAGGGGGAAGGAAAAAGAGAAAGGAGATGCATTAATGGAGGTGGTGTAGTTATAGCTAGGAGTAATGAAGAGAGAGAAATGTAGGTAGAAGAGGGAGAGTAGTGGGGGAGAAGTATTGAGGAAGAAGAAGAGTGAGAGAGGGAGGATGTGGGAGGTAGGGGAAAGGGAGGAGAGGAGATGGGGAGGGGGAGGTGGAAAAAGGTGGTGGGTGCTGCGTCTTAGCAGTAGCGCGGGAGCAAAAGTGCGCTGCGGCTATGAGCGTAGCAGCAGCGCACTTTCCTATCATGCGCTACTGCTAAACGGGCCAACCGTGTGCACAATTTCAAAATTAGCAGCAGCGATGTGACAAAAAAGCGCGCTACTACTATGGCATTAGTAGCAGCGCGCTACCTCACACCGCGCTACTGTTAAACTTAGGTCGTTGTGTACTGTCGATGGATTTTTGTAGCAGCGCGGTTTAAGCTTCACGCGCTACTGCTAAATTTGCACCAGTAGCGCACTTTCCATAGCCGCACTGCTACTAATTAGCAGCAGCGCCCCTTTTTATGCCGTGCTGCTGCTAAGATTCCGTGTATAAGGTTTTCCCTAGTAGTGAGACGCCATGCAGAGCCCTCTCTCCCTCCCCTGTCTCCCTGGACCTGCTCCTCTCCTCTGTCACTCTCTCCCGAGCGAGACCGAGAGGTCACCGTCGCCGCTGTTCTCCATTAACGCAACCATTGACCATTGAGAGTCGAACCGCCATGTGCGGGAGCCCCTCCGTCGACCAGAAATCCATGAAGCCGCGGATTGTGACCACTGAAGCTCTGAAGCCTCGCCATCAAGCTCATCTCCTCTGTTGGAAGACACATCCAGGGCCTACATGACCGAGTCCCTCGGCCACGCCGTTCGGGCCGGGCGCACCGCATGGGAGACGTGCGTCTATTACGCACGATCTCCATCCTTAGCGCTAGCTCCTGTTGTATTCAACATGTATATATGTAACCTTGTATCATTGATAATACGCACAGTGAAGATCACCTTTCATCTTGGTTATCAGAGCCTCCCTCTCTCTTCCTCTCGATGGAAACCGACGGCTCCTCCGGCGCCGCCACGAACCCAACCTCCCCACCTCCTCCTCCGGTTCTCACCACCCTGATCTCACCGCGCCTGTCGCCACCGTGCGCCGGCGACCACCCCAGCGGCCCTGACCGTGCTGCCACTTGTCCCACCTCCCCCTCCCGCTGTGTCATCCTCCTCTTCCACCACCATCCCATTCCTCCATAGCCTCACTAACACCAGCAGCCTCATTACCTTCAAGCTCGACGTCCAGTCAGGGAGCTCCTCAAAGTGGCGCGAGCCGTGGTGCTGTTTACTCGCCATGCACTCAGTCTAGAACCATGTCGACCATTACTTTGATCCCTCACAACAAACTCCAATCTGGTGCCACACCGATCTCACTCTTCTCCTGCTAATTTACGCCACAAGCACAGACGCCCTCTACGAGGTCATCCGCGGCGACAGCAACACCGCCTTCATTGCCTGGGACAAGCTCTGTGAGTTCTTCCTCGCCAACCAGCAGGCCCAAGCGGTGCATCTCAGTGCCGAGTTCCGCGCCCTCACCCAGGGTGACCTACATGTCGGCGAGTACTGCGGGCGCCTCAAAGTGCTGCCGACATGCTGGTGAATGTCGAGGAGCTAATCACTAACCGAGCCTTGACGCTGTAGCTACTCCATGGTCTCTCCCACTGGTTTCAGGTGATTGCCATGGTATTACCCATGCAAAATCCGTTTCCCACCTTCAATCAGGATCGCTCGCAGCTTCTGCTCGAGGAGATCCCGTAGGACGACCGGGACCGCACTGACAACTCCACCGCCCTCATCATCAGCCTAGGCGGGGGCAAATATTCTCCCGGTGCCAGCTCCTCGTCGGGTGACCGCGGCAACTGCGGCAAGGCGCCGGCAGTCCTACTCGTAGAGGATACCACCCTCATGGCCGCGGCCAGGGGCATGGCCGTGGGCGCGGCCAGGGGCGTGATGTTTGCTAGAACTATGTCGGTATTTCGCCAAAGAGGAAGGGATGATGCAGCATAGCAACGATAGTTATTTCCCTCAGTGATGAGAACAAGGTTATCGAACCAGTAGGAGAACCAAGCAACACTACGTAAACATCACCTGCACGCAAATAACAAATACTCACAACCCGACGTGTTAAAGGGGTTGTCAACCCCTTTCAAAACGGTGCCAAAAATTGGCAAAAGGACGAGATAAACTTGTAATAGATTGGATAAATAGATCACAAATAAAATAAAGTACAGCAAGGTATTTTTGTATTTTTGGTTTACTAGATTTGAAAATAAAAGCAAATTAAAATAGATCGCGAAGGCAAATATAATGAAGAAGAAACCCGGGGGCCGTAGATTTCACTAGTGGCTTCTCTCGAGGAAAATAGCAAACGGTGGGTGAACAAATTACTATTGGGCAATTGATAGAACTTCAAATAATCATGACAATATCTAGGCAATGATCATTATATAGGCATCACGTCCAAGATTAGTAGACCGAATCCTGTCTGCATCTACTACTATTACTCCACATATCAACCACTATCCAGCATGCATTTAGTGTATTAAGTTCATGGAGAAACGGAGTAATGCAATAAGAACGATGACATGATGTAGACAAGATCTCTTTATGTAGAAATAGACCCCATCTTGTTATCCTTAATAGCAACGATACATACGTGTCGGTCCCCCTTCTGTCACTGGGATCAAGCACCGTAAGATCGAACTCATTACAAAGCACCCCTTCCCATTGCCAGATAAGTAGATCAAGTTGGCCAAACAAAACCCAAATATCGGAGAAGAAATACGAGGCTATAAGCAATCATGCATATAAGAGATCAAAGAAGACTCAAATAACTTTCATGAATAAAAAGACAGATCTGATCATAAACTCAAAGTTCATTGGATCCCAACAAACACACCGCAAAAACAGTTACATCATATGGATATCCAGGGGAGGCTTTTCTCTAGGTGGTATCTTACCCCTTTGGCTTGATCTTGGTCCTCTTGATCTGCATGGTCCTTCGAAGCTCTTGGTTTCTTTTACTCTAGCACGGCCTGGTGCTGTAATATTGCTCCTGTGCCTGTGCACAGTCTGGGCAACAAACCCAGGGTTTGTTGCACCAAAAGAAGCCCTCGGGCCTGCCCTGGTCGCGCTATCGAGTGTCGTCAGGGTAGGCCCTAATAAGTGCATAGACAGGGGTGCTTAAGAGGCTGGTCTCTTGAAGCCTTCTTTGCTTCTTCATTAGCCTTGAATCTGGGCCGGTATCCGGTTTCCGTGCGCGTCATGTAAAGCCAATGGTGGTGGGGCCGCCCTTGTAATGGACCGTGAATGACTTTAACGCATGGGGTAGAAACTACCAATTCACTCTTCCCACCACGCCCTTATCCTCAGCCATGTATGTGGCATGCATCGCGCGGGATAGGTAACGGAGGCGTGTGGCGCGGGAGAGAATCAAGGCGAGAGCCCGGTCTTCTTGAGTTGGTGGAGAAGGACAGTGGTTGCTCGGTGATGCGGCTCCCCTCCTCGGCCCGCCTATAAAAGGAGGGGCGAAGGAGGAGCTGAGCCATCCATCTCCGTATCCTTTTATTCTTTGTCTTCTGCATTTGGTTGGTCATATTGAAGAGAAGAGCCTAGGGCCAAGCTCTGGGCTCCACCTTATGTCTAGAGTTGTCGGGTGTTGGTATTGGTGTTTGGGAAGTGAGCCTGGTCCATGCTCGGAGAAGACGCCATGGACGAGTCGCCCGTGGCATTGGAGACACCAAGCTTCCCTGTTGTGGGGGATCGCTTCCTCCCTTCCCCATGATTGGCCGCCCGCTGGGTAGTGTGGTGCCCAGTCCTGGGGTATCGCTGCTTACGGGCCAGGCGATCGAGCCCTCGGCGTCTCCAGTGCTCGCACGGGAGGCAGGGCTGGGGATCATTGGTAATCCCAGCACTGCCCCCCGGTGGTCTTGGGGTCAATGTCGATGAGAGGCGCGCCTTCCTCCCCGCCGAGGTGGGGAGCAGCGCGCTTCGAGCCCCCATGCTGTCTTGGTCGCTCGCCGTCTCTTTGAGGAAGGCGCCGGGTGTCGGTGTCAAAACTGGCGGATCTCTGGTAGGGGGTCCGAACTGTGCGTCTAAGGCGGATGGTAACAGGAGGCGGGGGACACAATGTTTACCCAGGTTTGGGCCCTCTCGATGGAGGTAATACCCTACTTCCTGCTTGATTGATCTTGATGATTTGAGTATTACCAGAGTTGATCTACCACGAGATCGTAGAGGCTAAACCCTAGAAGCTAGCCTATGATTATGATTGTTGTTGTCCTACGGACAAAACCCTCCGGTTTATATAGACACCGGAGGGGGCTAGGGTTACACAGAGTCGGTTACAAGGGAGGAGATCAACATATCCAAATTACCAAGCTTGCCTTCCACGCAAAGGAGAGTCCCACCCGGACACGGGACGAAGTCTTCAATCTTGTATCTTCATAACCCAACAGTCCGGCCGAAGGATATAGTCCGGCTGTCCAAGGACCCCCTAATCCAGGACTCCCTCAGTAGCCCCTGAACCAGGCTTCAATGACGATGAGTTCGGCATGCAGATTGTCTTCGACATTGCAAGGCGGGTTCTTCTCCAAATTCCAAATACCTATCGATTAGTGTTCTGCTTCCCATGAAATGTTGCACTCCTTGGCATCTGTGCCTAATAATGGCTGTCCTCCACGTGTTGAGTGAATGTGAGAAGTCGGGGCATTTTTACACTTGCCACCCTAACCATGTGAGTAAATCATCTATTTAAAGACACGGGGATCCTTAGATCCAGATCACACCATCCTCCCACAGCGAGTATCCATCGGAGCATGCCCAGAAAAAGTCCATCCCATCATGGCCGGCCATCGCAGCTCCTCCTCTCGCTCCCGTAGCCCTAAGCCAAGCAATTGGAAGAAGTGTTCCGTCCCCCACAGCCAATTAGTAGAGTTACAGACCCAGGGGTTTCTCTCTCCAGCGTATATGGTCCCCATTCATGCCGGGACTTGCCACTTACAACGGCGGGGAGCAAGCGGAGAGCTTTCCCAACCCATCCATGTGGGAGAGGGTATGCCTTGTCCCTTACTTATTGAGGGGGATTGGATTTCCTATCCATTCATTCCTCCATGGGCTCCTGGAGTTCAACGGCCTCCAGCTGCATATGTTGCCCTTTGCGAGCTGTTTTGGGCTGCGAAGCTCATTTCAAGCTATGGAAGAGGCTATTCTGCCTCATACCCCGTACACAGGAGGGGTCAATATATCAAGTGGGTGGAGCCGAGATATGGCGCATCGCCGGGACCGGATACCTGTCTGGTACTCCGAAGAAGACATCCAAAGACTGGCCTTCGGAGTGGTTTTATATGGAGGACGTCCCCCTTCCGGACCCTATTCGGATGGGGCCTCCTGAGTTCGATAACGCCCCTTTGAAGAAACACCGTAGCTAGAGCCATAAGAGCCCCCAAGAGGAAGATAACAGAGAGGTCCTTTACCTGATAGGCCAGATAAAAATGCTGGCCAAATCAGGATTGACAATAATCGAGGTTATGTCAATATGTATAATGTGGGGGGTGTAGCCACTTCAATATCGGGGACAACCCATGTGGCACTTTAATGGAGAAGACGATGCCACCCGCTGAGGTCGTAAGAGACCGGACTCCGTCGCTGCTCTAGCGAAAATACTATCCGATTTACATAAAGGAGAGGAAGAGGAGTTCATCTGCATTAAGCCACATGATGGATTCTCCATGTACAACCCCCCAAACTGTGTGAGCTCCTACTTTCTACTCCAGACCTTCCCACATTCTTCATCATAAGTATTTACCTTGCTATTTCATAGAAGGAACTTAGAAAAGCTTTGAGGGAGGTCCGCAGCCTGTCTCCACAACCAGAGGACCCTGACCGGCCCTCGACCCTGGACTCGAAGAGGATCCGGACACATTTGTGGAGCTCATCGATAGGACATTCTATCAGTTAAGCTATGATGGTGCCTTGGTGGCCATCATAGCCGATTATCCTGGACTGCTCCTTGCATCGCATGTAAGTAAAACCAGAGTCCCAACTTCCAAGAAGGATCCCTATTTTTCGCACTTCACCTACCGCACACATATGGTGTCTTACAGGGAAGGCCCTCGGGACGCCATGCCGAACCCGCAGTGACTCACCAACAAGGGGCACCGAAGCTAGGTAGGCTTAAAAGGAAGGCAGTTAGAACTAAGACGCCGTCGCAGATGTATGAAGAAGAACCCCGCTCCGTGGTTCTCATCTTTTAAAATATAATAATGTCCATGGTTCCTGGCAGGAAAAACGCTCGCTGGACCATATCCGGAGAGCTGCTGGCCAAGCCTCCACCAGCCGGGCTCCAGAGCTGGACTTAGAGGTAGATGCTAACGTGGGGCCAACACCGGATGTTCCTCCTACAGAGGATGCGGATAGGCTGTCCGCTATAAATTCTGAAGTGGAGAGTGCCATGAATCACAGGCGTCGCCGGGCCGTACTCTGCGACACTTGTTTCTCTCAAGAGGCGTTCGATGCCTTCAACTCTAGAGATGTGTACATCCGAGCTGCTCAAAATGGTCTTGCCCGAGACATGGACCAGTATGTGAAGGATATACGGGTAAGAAATCTAATAATTATGTATATCAGTAGCCCCTGATACTCGAAACAGTTGGCACAACTAATTTAAGGATCATTGTTTGCGTAGGTTCTTATGGAGAAGAATACCCAGTTGTCTCAAGAGCTGGAGGAGTGCAAAGCCCAGTTACGGGCTGCAGTTGCCGCGATGAAGGAGACCGAGAAGGCCCCATCTGGTAGCACTTGTTTCTATCTAAAAGAATGACATGTACCAGTTAGTATTCGGCATGCATGCAAATCTAATAATAGATTCTACAGATGATCCCAGAGATAATCCTGAGGTCGTGCGAGGGGATGAGCAACATGCTCAACGACAGTTAAAGGATGGCGAGCGCGTGCTTTCACAGGTTAGGCGGGAGAAAAAGGATCTCCAAGATGCCAATACCCGGCTGGGCGTTGAACTGAAAGATGTTCGGGCCCATCTTGCTGACTTCGTAAAGGAGAATAAGAGGCTTCGACATGGCATTTTTAGCAAGTGCTTGGATGAACTTTCATAGAGTTCGGCGAATAAATCGGCTAACAGAGTTATATCTGTAGGTATGCTGACGGGTCGTCCCGCAGAGGAGATGCCCGGGTCTGCGGGTGATCTTCTGCCAGAGCTCTCAAAACTGCATGAACAAGTTCGGCAGGTGATGCAGGGCATTGCCGAGGCCTTGTGGCCATCCGCCTCCCTGCCAGGAGGCATAGGGGAGCTTGTAGAGATGCTCAAGGTGGTGAGTTGGCGCTTCCGATTATGGAAGATATCAGCCTGCCGACAAGGTGCAAGGGAAGCCTGGGCCATGGTGAAGACGCGATATACCAAGGCTCACCCGAACAACATGGCCGAGGTCGGACCTGTGGGGTCTGATGGGAAAGATATCCCCATCATTTTGGTGTATGACCAGGTGAAATTAGCCGCGAAGTATTCCCATGAGGATTGTAGGCTAGAGAACCCGTTGGATGGTATAGAAGAAGAATTTAGTCACTCTAAGTGACTGTGTACTTCAAGTGACATATATTGTCCCTAGCCGGGTTGTAAATCATTTGTCATGGCGGACCTTTTCGCATCAACCTCCGGACCCGATAGTTCGGAGTGTATCCGAATACCTGCTTAGTTATGTAAAAAACCGGGGTACGCGTGGAAACCAGGCGTAGGGGTCATAAGTGCTTGAACAGACAAGTACCCAACTAGCTATGTTATATTACATGAATAGTAAGAAACATCTTACAGGGAGAATAGTTCCGTTGAGGGTTCCTTTCACTGGGTACGCATGCATTAATGTGCATGTCCGAACTACAAGAAGAGACGCAGGATATAAACATCTAGGGGCATGTATTACAATAAATAAAAGTCATCTTTTGTTCATTGACCTAATATTCCCTTAAGAACACTAGCTTTCGGCTTCACCCAGTCTGAGGTACACATCAGGCTGACCTGGCAGTAACAATCGCAGAGGTGCTCCCCTTATGCCCTAGCCGAATTAACGAGAACGTAGGGCATAAACACAAGAGCCAGGCAACCCATCTTGGCCAAAACTTAAGTCATATCGATGCATATAATGGCGAAGAAAAGTTACATGTGGAAAAATAACACATGTGCGGGGGGCATAGAGCCCGGAACATAGTTATATTAAGCTTCTGTATAAGAAGCCCCCAAGTATAATGAGCACGCCTAGCGTGTCAAGATTGTGTAGTCAAGACACATTTTAACCTTTTAAGGCCGTGAGGAAAAAGGGAAGAAAGAAAGAAAAGACAGATAACAGATATATAAAAAATTGATGGAGGTAAGGAGACGAACACAGAGTCCGGCACTAGGCGTAGAACCTTCGGAGTCTGGCTGCGTTCCACGGGTTTGGCTCGAGTCGATTGTCCGATGCATCCGTAGATGGTACGTTCCACAGGTCAGAACTTTGTCAATAACGAAGGGACCTTCCAATTTGGGCTTGAGCTTGTCCTTTTTCTTCTCCGGTAGGCGTAGAACGAGTTTGCCAACGTTATATGTTTTGGCCCGTACTTCTTTGCTTTGATTCCGCCGAGCCTGTTGCTGATAGAATGCGGAGCGGGCTTTTGCCACATCACGCTCCTCCTCCAGGGCGTCCAAAATTTCCTGCTGATCAAGCTCGGCTTCTTGTTCTTCGTACATGCGCACTCGAGGTGAGTCATGAATGATGTCGCAGGGCAGTACCGCCTCTGCGCCGTACACCATAAAGAACGGTGTGTATCCGGTAGTGCAATTCGGCATGGTCCGCAGCCCCCATAGTACAGAGTTAAGCTCCTCCACCTAGTGCATATTTGATTCCTTCAAGGATCGCACAAATCTGGGTTTAATGCCGCTCATGATAAGACCATTTGCTCGCTCGACTTGACCGTTAGTTTGCGGGTGATAGACAGAGGCATAATCGAGCTTAATGCCCATGTTGCTGCACTAAGTTTTTGCATCATCGACTGTAAAGTTCGAGTTTTTATTAGTGATGATGCTGTGAGGGATGCTGTAACGGTGTACAACCCTAGATATGAAGTCTATCACTGGTCCGGACTCAGCCGTTTTAACTGGTTTGGCTTCTATCTATTTGGTGAATTTATCCACCATGACCAATAGGTATTTTTTTCTTATGGCTTCCCCCTTTAAGGGGTCCGACCATGTCAAGCCCCCAGACCGCAAAGGGCCAAGTAATGGGGATTGTTTGGAGAGCGGTGGTGGCATATGGCTTTGGTTTGCAAAAAGCTTGCAACCGATGCAACGTTGAACGAGGTCCTATGCGTCTGCTCGGGCCGTCGGCCAGTAAAAACCTGTACGGAAGGCCTTGCTTACAAGGGCCCGAGCTGCGGCGTGGTGGCCGCCAAGTCCAGCATGAATTTCTGCCAAAAGTTGTCGTCCTTCCTCTTCGGAGATGCACCTTTGAAGTACTCCAGTAGTGCTTTTCTTATAAAGCTCTCCTCATGGACCTTGTAGGCTTTAGACCACCGCACAATGCAACGTGCCTCGTTTGGGTCATTAGGGAGTTCTTGCCTAGTTAGGTAAGCCAAGAAGGGTTCTGTCCATGGGGCGATGACAGCCATAATCACGTGGGTCGAAGATGTTATTTCTGTGGCAGAGCCTCCGATTACGTCAGAGTGTTCGGGGTCTGGTGTTGTGGCTAGATCCTGACTGTTTTTGCCGGTCTCCCCATCCCACACCACGGATGGCTTAAACAACCTTTCCAAGAAGATATTAGGTGGGACAGGGTCGCGCTTAGCACCGATGCAGGCGAGGATATCCGCCGCTTGATTGTTTTCTCGGACTACATGGTGGAATTCGAGGCCCTTGAACCGAGCTGACATTTTGAGGACGGCGTTGCGGTAAGCCGCCATTCTTGGGTCCTTGGCGTCAAAGTCCCCATTTACTTGTGATATTGCGAGGTTCGAATCCCCCCGCACCTCTAGGCGTTGAATGCCCATGGAGACTGCCATCTGGAGACCATGCAATAGGGCCTCATATTCTGCTGCACTATTGGAGTCTGTGTATAATATTTGGAGTATGTATTGGACTGAATCTCCGGTGGGGGATGTTGGGACGACGCCTGCCCCTAGACCAGCCAACATCTTAGAGCTGTCAAAGTGCATGATCCAATTGGAGTACACGCCGTACTCTTTAGGGAGTTCGGCTTCCGTCCATTCAGCGACGAAATCAGCCAGTACTTGCGACTTAATGGCTCGCCGTGGTTTTATATGTTATGTCGGACGGGAGGAGCTCGATAGCCCATTTAGCAATCCGGCCCGTGGCATCGCGGTTATTTATTATGTTGTTGAGTTGTACTTCAGAGGCCACCGTAATTGAAAACTCTTGAAAGTAGTGTCGTAGTTTCCGGGATGCCATGAAGACCGCGTATGCTATCTTTTGATAATGTGGGTACGGTGATTTGCATGGAGTGAGGACGGTGGATACGTAGTATACCGACTTTTGAAGTGGGAACTTATGTTTGTCCGTCTCTCGTTCGACGATGAGCATTGTGCTTACAACTTGGTGTGTTGCCGCTATATATAACAGCATTGGTTCGCCGACATTTGGCGCGGCCAAGATTGGGTTGGTGGCCAATACATCCTTTATTTGTTCCAATCTGGCCGTGGCCGGATCCGTCCACTCGAAGTGTTCGGTGCATCAAAGAAGGAGATAAAGAGGTAGTGTCTTTTCTCCTAATCGGGAGATAAAGCGGCTTAAGGCAGCCACGCATCCAGTCAACTTCTCGATTTTCTTAAGGTCTATTGGGATAGCCAACTGTGACAAAGCTCGGATTTTAGCTGGATTTGCTTCAATTCCTCTATTGGAGACGATGAAGCCCAAGAGCTTTCCGGCGGCCACGCCGAAAACGCATTTTTCCGGATTGAGCTTGATGTCATATGTTCGGAGATTGTCGAACGTGAGCCTCAAGTCGTCTATTAAGGATTCGGCGTGTCTTGTTTTAATGACAACATCGTCTACGTATGCCTCCACTGTTTTGCCGATTTGTGTTTCCAAGCATGTCTGAATCATGCGTTGATAGGTTGCACCGGCGTTTTTGAGCCTGAAAGGCATGGTGTTAAAATAGAAGGGGCCGTATGGAGTGATGAATGCCGTTGTGGCTTGATCGGGCTCCGCCATCTTAATTTGATGGTATCCGAAGTATGCGTCGAGGAAGCACAATGAGTCGTGTCCTGCAGTAGCGTCGATAATTTGATCGATGTGGGGGAGGGGGGAGGGATCCTTGGGGCAAGCCTTGTTAAGGTCCTTGAAATTGACACATAGGCGCCAGGATTTGTCCTTCTTTGGTACCATCACCAGGTTTGCTAGCCAGTCCGGATGTTTTATTTCTCTAATGAATCCGGCCTCGAGTAACTTGGCTAGCTCTTCTCCCATGGCCTGTCGCTTAGGCTCAGAGAAATGCCGAAGAGTATGCTTGACCGGCTTGAACCCCTTTAGAATGTTAAGGCTATGCTCAGCCATCCTGCTTGGGATTCCTGGCATGTCTCAAGGATGCCAGGCGAACATGTCCCAATTCTCGCGCAAGAACTCCTATAGTGCAGCGTCTTTTGTGGGGTTTAGCTGTGCCCCGATGGATGCTGTTTTTGTAGGGTCCGTTGGGTGGACCTGGAATTTGACTATTTCGTCCGCTCGTTTAAAAGAGGTGGACTTGGGTCTTTTGTCGAGTATCACGTCGTCTCTGTCCACCATGGAGCGTAGCGCGGTTAGTTCTTCAGCTGCAAGGGCTTCGGATAACGCCTCGAGGGCTAGTGCGGCGGTTTTATTTTTGGCGCGGAGTGCTATGTTCGGATAACTAGCCACAGTGATGATTCCATTGGGCCCGGGCATTTTGAGCTTCATGTACCCGTAATGGGGTATATCTTGGAAGATCGTGAATGCCTCCCTCCCTAAAAGGGTGTGGTATCCACTACTGAACGGGGCCACTTGGAATGTGATTTCTTCGGACCTATAATTCTCCGGCATGCCGAATACCACATCTAGTGTGATTTTTCCCTCACATCGTGCCTCCCGACTAGGGATGATTCCTCTGAAGGTCGTGCTACTTTGCTCAATGCGGCTCTTGTCTATTTCCATGTTGCTGAGAGTTTCCTCGTAGATGAGGTTTAATCCGCTGCCACCGTCCATGAGCACTTTAGTAAGCCGGAAGCCATCCACAATTGGACAAAGGACCAAAGAGGCTGGTGCTCGGGCTGTTCGAAATTGAGGTTCGTCACTGGCATTGAAGGTTATGGCCGTGTCGTTCCATGGATTTATTGCGGCAACGTGGCAGACATCGGCAAGGCTGTGCAAGGCTGTGGAGTGTTCGTTTGCACCTATTATTTGAGACGAAGGTCTCGAAGACTGTCAATACTGTATTGTTATTTTCCACGGGATGGTACTCTATTGTATTGTTGATGAGGATATCCTCGCCGCTCTTGGCCACCTGCCAGAGTTCCAACATGCTCTAAGGCTGTGTGTTGGCATGGTATACCCTGTACTATGAATTTTGCATGGCCCATTGAGCCATCCCTCCAATACAGTTCTACACCCTGTAGTGGGCTTTTGTTTCTTTGTAATTGGATCGGGTGACTTACGAGAGTACACCCTTTTAGTTCGGATGGGGGGTTTAGTGAGAGCCGGAGGGTCCCAGAATTTTGGTTGGGTCTTCCAGGCGCTTTCCATCTCACAGTACTTCTGTACTATGGCCGCTAAGTCCACAAAGTGTGCTATGTCACAGTGACTTATGGTGTTGAGGATTCCCTTGTCCGTGCAATTTCTGCAAAAGAATGAAATTGCGGCTTCCTCGCGACAGTCCTTGACCTTGCTCATTACAAGGAGGAATCTGGCCCAATAATGATGTACTTTCTCTTGGGGCTCTTGTCTAATGTGGGAAAGATCACTTGAATCTAGGTGGGTGGGTAGATTTAGGTCCAAACCCTGACCCGATCTGAGACCCAGGGGCGGAGGAGTTTTTGAGCTTGGCAGTTCGGACTCCGGGATGTTGCCCAATAGTTCTGGCCCGCTGTCTGATTCTAGATTTGAAGCTTGGGCCATGTCCTCCCATGGACGGGTATCCGGCTTGGAGAGCTCGGGAATCCGGACATAGTTTGTCCTCAAAATAGAGGAAGAATTGCTACATTGCTCCTCCACCACCGCTATCTGATGGGTGACCGGCGGAGAGTTAATCTCCCTTTGGTCGGGTTTAAACCCGATCCGATCATAGTCCGTTGTGACCCCCAGGGCGGCGATGCGATCCAAGAGCTCGTTCAGAGAAGAGAGCTCTATTGGACCCATCTGCTCGGCGAATCCTGAGCCGACATGGAGTCTGTTTTTGATGACTCGAGAAGTCATTGTCGGTGCGACGGCCGAACGGGCTGTCATGACAAAGCCGCCTAGTCGGAGAGTTTAGCCTACAGCCAGGGCTCCCCCCGAGGTAATGTCCTTGACAACAAGACGAGCCATCAAGCCTTATCGTGGCGGCACAGTGGAACTCACAATGAAAGCACCAATGTCGGTGTCAAAACCGGCAGATCTCGGGTAGGGGGTCATGAACTGTGCGTCTAAGGCGGATGGTAACAGGAGGCGGGGGACACAATGTTTACCCAGGTTCGGGCCCTCTCGAGGGAGGTAATACCCTACTTCCTGCTTGATTGATCTTGATGATATGAGTATTACAAGAGTTGATCTACCACGAGATCGTAGAGGCTAAACCCTAGAAGCTAGCCTATGATTATGATTGTTGTTGTCCTACGGACTGAACCCTCCGGTTTTTATAGACACCGGAGGGGGCTAGGGTTACACAGAGTCGGTTACAAGGGAGGAGATCTACATATCCGAATTACCAAGCTTGCCTTCCACGCAAAGGAGAGTCCCACCCGGACACGGGATGAAGTATTCAATCTTGTATCTTCATAATCCAACAGTCCGGCCGAAGGATATAGTCCGGCTGTCTGAGGACCCCCTAATCCAGGACTACCACACCGGGCTGGAGTCCCGGCGCTCCCTTGGAACGGTGTTGACGAAGATGAAGTTGGGGAAGACAAGAAGGCAGGAGGCAGGCCATCCAGTAGGAGTATGACTGCATTGACATGTTCGTCTCGTACTGGCGGCCCGTTGCCCCATTTCTCTGCCTTCCCCTTCCCTCCCCCGGCACCGTCATCACTGTTTTCTCAGTGACCGAGGGAGGGGTCGCTCCGTTGGCGCTTCTGCTTCCTCTAGTAGTCTTCTGGCTGGTCCCCGGTGTTCTTCTCTGCTGGTGCCTGTGCTAGAACCTTCTGCTCTGTCCTAGAAGCGGTGACCAGGGAGCCGCCGAGGTGCTCCACACATCTTCCTCCTTCGCAGTGTCGCCACTCCCGATCTTGTCAGGATGTGTTCGGCAGCTCCTGACGGGGATCAGGGTGGCGTTGTGTTGGCGCGTCACCCATCCTCTTCTCTTCCCACCGCACTACCTGGGATAAGAGGGACAGGGAGAGGAGTTTACGACGCACTTATCTTTTTTCAATCTTAAATCTATGAGCATTTGCCAAATTTTAATTTAAATAATGTAATCTCTCGAGTCCATGTTTGTGTTCTGTAATGCTTGCACTTGTATGATTAGCATATTAACAAAAAGATGAACCTTGCCGGGAACTCGTGCATGTATATGTCCATGCAAAGGTGAGATGCCTCTTTGTTTTAAACAAATGAGTTTTCCCCGGCAAGCTATCCTGTCAGTACCCTTTTGACATTGTTGCCGGGGACCTGAGCCTTCCGGGCAAAAAATAAAGGGACCAAACCCCTGCCAACTCTTCTCCATCAAAGGCCGCAATGACCACCCTGGCCGAAGCAACGTTCGAGCCGGGGCGGGAGCACCTAAGTTTCAAAGAGCGGCGAGGTTTTATTATGCACAAGTTTCATTTTATAGAACACTTATGGACAAGAGGTAGGAATTATATGTTTGGCTTGCCGGGGATCGCAGTGTCGAGCTATCTCCTCAACTCCTTGTTGAAGCCAAGTTCACGGCAGGAACTTGCAGCTTCATGCAGATGAGAATGAATGCAAGATGCGATCCTATCTATATGCATGTGCATATGCTCATGAAAAGCTTATGCAATGATCTTGGAATGCTTATGCATGCATGCAACTTGGTTGGGGGCCCCCAACGCTTCGTTTATCTTTCTCTTGCTCAGGGTCATCGCCCTGGCTTTGTACAAGGGGTTACATGCAACTGAGTCAAGGCCTGTACAAAAGGGTGGCTGCCGGGCAGGGCCCAACAGCCGCGTCCTACGGGTAGAACATGCGGAGGTGCTCAATATTCCATGAGTTTTGCAATTTAATGGCATCTCCGGTCTCTAGATGGACCGCGCCAGGTCTGGTGAATCATACTACCCGGTAAGGGCGTTCCCTCTTCGGCGTCAACTTGTTTGTACCCTTGGCGGACTGAACGCGCCTAAGGACAAGGCCACCTTCCTCAAAACATTGGGGATGAACCCTGCGGCTATGATAGCGATGCAGGGCTTGCTGATAACGTGCAACACGCGTAGCAGCCCAGAGACTGTTTTCCTCGAGTAACACAACATCATCACGCCGGTGCTGATCTTGTGCTACTACATCATAGGCAAGCACTCGAGACGACCCGTAAATGAGTTCCATGGGGATAACTGCTTCTGCCCATAGACTAGGGAGAAGGGAGTCTCCTCGGTAGCTCGGTTTGGTGTCATTTTGAGGGACAAGAGAACTACCAGCAGTTGATCGATGCACCGCATGTCATGCTTCTGCAGTGTATCAAAGGTTCTTGTCTTGAGTCCTACAGCACTTCATCGTTTGCCCTCTCAGCTTGCCCATTACTCCTGGGATGTGCAACAGAGGCAAATGAGATCTTGCATTCGAGGGCATGAACATATTGCATGAAGGCACAGCTCGTGAACTGGGTGCCGTTGTCGGTAATGATGCTTGTCGGAACTCCAAAGGGGCACACCAATTCTTTCAAGAACTTGATAGCTGACTGAGTAGTCACCTTTCTCATGGCAGTCACTTCTGGCCACTTTGTAAACTTGTCGATAGCAATGAACAAGAATTCAAAGCCCCCGATTGCTCGGGGGAAGGGGCCGATGATATCGAGCCCCCGGACCGAAAATGGCCATGATAAAGGGATTGTGTGAAGAGCTTGGGCAGGCAGGTGGATATTCTTGGAATGGAACTGACAGGCTTCACATTTGGTGACTAGCTCGACCGCATCTTGGAGGACTGTGGGCCAATAGAATCCTTGCCGAAATGCTTTCCCAACTAATGCCCTTGATCCGATGTGGGAGCCGCACATTCCTTTGTGTATATCATCCAACAGTTCCTTTCCTTCTTCCCGGCAGATGCACTTTAATTTCACACCGTTGGGCCTTCTTCTGTACAGAGTGTCATCAACAAATTGGTACATACTGGCCCTCGGGGCTACTCTTTCAGCTTCATCTTGGTCACCGGGAGCTCTTCGGTTTGGAGGAAGTGGACTATGTGCCTTGCCCAAGTTGGAGCCTGTGGATCGGCAACGAGGACTAGCGGCACCTCCTCTACTGCAGGGGCACATTCTTCGTTCGTGGGGACCATAGGCCCGGTTGGAGGGTGCGGTCCGACAGGTGGGGAGGAGTTGTTTCCAGCAGGGTTACCAAGAGCGGACGGCTCTACTGAGAGAGGCTTACCAGAGTCAAATTTTCTCCTTTTACATGCCATTGTTGCTGGGGATACGGAGGGTTGTGTAAGATGGAGAAAAAAAGTCCCTGGTTCCACAGGAAGCTTCTGCATGACATACTTTGACAGATGATCAGCTATGCTATTTTCCGCATGGGGTACATGCTCTGTTTACAATCCGTCAAAGCGTTCCTCTAATATTCTCAATTCCTCAACGTATGCCTCCATCAATGGGATTTTATAATCCTTGTTGACTTGTCTCACCATGAGCTGTGAATCTCCTCGAATGATCAGCTTCTTAATTCCCAATTCTATGGCAATCCTGAGCCCAGTAGAGAGCCCTTCATACTCTATTGTATTGTTGGTTGCCTCTTCCTGGAAAAAATGCATCTGGACGATGTACTTCAAGTGCTCCCCGGAGGGGGCGACAAGAAGCACGCCAGTTCCAACACTTTGTAGGGAAAAGGCACCATCAAAATACATAATCCATTCTTGGGGAGATTCCTTGCCGCGGATAACTGTCTCTGGTAATTCCTCATCAGGGGTTGGCATCCATTCTGCAATAAACTCTGCCAATGCCCTGCTCTAGATAGTTGACGCGCTCTCAAACTTCAAACCAAAATCGGATAACTCCAAAGCCCACTCCACTATTCTGCTGGTAGCCTCAAGGTTTCAGAGTATCCTTTGCAATGGGAAATGAGTGACAACCGTAATCTCGTGGGCTTGGAAGTAGTGGCGTAGTTTCCTTGAGGCCATGATGAGACCAAAGATCAACTTTTGCATGGCAGATTACCTCGATCTAACCCCCTGTAATAAAGAGCTGACGAAGTACACTAGGCACTGCACCACTTTCTTCCTTTTCATGTCCTTGGGGTTGCTCTCATTGCCATGATGACTTCGGTCCTGATCCCTCTCTGGCTCTACCGGTCCTGGCTCACTCTCTACTTCATGCACTTCCCGATGTGCCACCAAGGTTGCGCTAACCACTTGGTTGGTTGTCGCTAAGGATAGCAGCAACGGCTCTTGTGGCTTGGGGGAAACCAATGTAGGCACAGTGGACAAGTAGGTCTTCAACTCTTGCAAAGTTGCATCTGCTTCCGGAGTCCACTTCATGGTCCTTGCCTTCTCCAAAATTTTGAAGAACGGTAGGGCACGGTCGGCAGACTTGGAGATGAATCTGTTTAGCGCGGCAATGCATCATGTCAGACACCTCACATCCTTGACTATCCTTGGTGCTTGGATCTTCTTGATAGCTTTAATCTTGTCACAGTTGGCTTCGATCACCCGATGGGACACAAAGAACCCAACCAGCTTGCCGGAGGGAATGCCAAACACACACTTCTATGGGATGAGTTTCAAGTTGATCTTGCGCAGATTAGAAAATGTCTCCTGCAAATCCTGAATAAGGGTGGCTCTATCCTTGGTCTTGACCACAATATCATCCATATAAGCTTCAATCTTTCTGTGTAGCTATGGCTCGAAACCAATCTGGACTGCCCTTGCAAAAGTGGACCCGACACTTGTCGAATTCAGGGTTTCGCAGACCCTTGAGAGGTTCAAACACTAGGGTGCGTGCGAAGAACTCGTCCTCCCAATCTGCCTACCCACCGGTCCCACGGCCTAGATCGACGAACCAAATGGACAAGAGACATAGCAGTTTACCCAGGTTCGGGTCACCTTGCGGTGTAAAACCCTACTCCTGCTTTGTGGTGGATTGGCCTCGAGGGGCTATGATGAACTAGTACAATGGTCCAACATCGTCAAGAGGTGAGGTGTTCTTGTGCTCGATGAGCTGGTCAGGGTGGAGTGGATCCGATCCTCCCCTCTCTCTCCCCCTCCTTGATGGTGGCAAGGTCCTATTTATACTGGCCTTGGTCCTCTTCCGAAATGAAAGGCGGGAAGGGATCCCACAACGGCCAAATTCAAGGGGAGACAACTAGTACATGCTATCCTGACAAAAGTAGCCTTCGCCTGCAAAAGCTCCTAGTCAGACGCCGTGGTGGGCTGCGCAAGGACCTCCATCCTGCCGTCCTGGCGGACTTGGTCTTGTTGCACCAAAATGGAAACCTTTAGCTGACCCCTCGGGACTCCGCGCCTGTGCTTGCCTCCTTAGCACCAAAGAGGAAACATGTACACCGCGCCCACTAGCCTTAGTCGTCATGGCTCACGTCATATGAACCTGACAAGGTGCATCTTGCATTGATATCTCTGCTCCTCGGGAGCCAGCCTGGGAAAGCCGCCCCCAGGGAGGTCTTGGTGTCATCCACCTCGCGAGGCTTGGCCCCTCGCGAGGGTCTTGGGTTGTTAATCCTGAATCTGGGCTGCACCAGTTCGTTGATGGAGCCATGTCATGGGCTGCAGGCAGGCATGTCTGGGTACCCCCGGTCCCAGGACGCCGACAGTAGCCCCCGGGCCCAAGGCTCGCTCGAACATGGCTTCGAGGCTAAGCCAAAGGGCAAGTACGGAGTGCTTCGGGCCCTAACCGCCTGTGGGCTTGGTCAATGCATGGTGATTGATGGGATGTAGGAGCCTCCACTTCCGCACGCTTCCTCGGCAACCGTTCGACTTGATGAGACCATGCTCCATGCCCAGAAAACTATCATTGCGTGGGATCATGGAGGCCGGCGGTTGGCCTCCCTCGGCTATAATTGAAGAGAGGGGCAGAGCCCCCTTTGCTCATCTCCATCTTCTTGCCGCCTGCTTCTTGTTCCTCCTCTCTGCCTCGCCGCCTCACTGTAGTCCTCATGGCGCCGACGTGGAAGTTCTCCGCCACCAAGAAGGGGAGGGCCCCCAAGGAGGGACCAAGCTCGCCACCTCCCATGAGAGGGTGAGGCCGCCCCCGCAAGCACGTCGTGACTCCTGCTGTGGCTCCTCACGGGCACGGGCGCGCCTTGGCCGGCCGTGGTGGCGTTTCTTCTCGTCGCAGGAGCCACCAAGGGCGAGGCAGCCCTTGCGACGATGGGAGGTGTCCCATGGTTGCCCGGCCTACTTGGTCGTGCTTCAACTCGGCCGAGGTGCTCCCGGAGTTCGTTGTGTGGTCGGAGAGGCCAACCGGCACCTGGCTCTTGCTCCCCCGCTTCTTCGCGGATGAGGCTGCAGCTGTTGGCTATTGTAGCAAGGCTTCATGGGTCGGGGTCGATGTTTTCGCTGCCGGGAACGTGGCCTTGGCCCGCGGCTGGCAAGTGTTTGCCCGCGTGCGCGGCCTGAGCGACAGGTGCACCCTCCACTTCAAGTATGATGGTGTCGCGACCCTCTACGTGAGGATGTTTGGGGAAGACGGCCGTCGCGCACGGTGCTGCCCCAAAGATGATGGCGGTGACGATGAGCTTGGCCTTGACGATAGCCGCGACGACGCCGAGGGTGAGCTCGCCCTTGGTGACGGTCGTGGGTCATTCAGCATCGGTGGCTCCTCCAGCGAGAGCACAAGCAGCGGCTGCTACGACCAACTGCCACATCGCCGGGCTCGCTTCGAGGAAGGTCGCGGATCGTCTTATCGCCACGCTCCGATGAAGCGGGAGGAAGGCTCGGGCTGAGCCCGGGGGCCTCGGAAGCCCTGCCTCGGGAGCTGTTGTGGCCGCGGAGGCCACTTTTGTTTAGCCTTTCCTTTGTCCTGCTTTTGAAAAAAGTAGAGGGCCCTGCTGGGGCATGTAATGAACCATGGTACTTATGCCTCTATGATATGCTTATTGTTCTGATGTATGCCGTGATGTTCATGTTCCGGGTGGGTGCGGTAGGATAACTTAGCTTGATGCACTCACGGTTGCCTCGCACCTCGCGATGGCGCGCCCTCCAGCATATTGTGAGCCCCCCTTGCTGCTGACTTAGGGGTAGTTGGCCCCAGGAGACATTGTGAAGCTACAGAATTGTTAGAAAAAATTGTTGGGTATCCTGTTCTTCCTTGCGGGAGCCCTCAGGCGTGGGCTTGTCGTGGCTTAGTGCATCGCGTCGCATTACTCAGGGGAACATGGCTAGGGCGAAGTGTGTTTGCGGCACGGGGCCGGCCCGATACGCATGCACACACCTGCCCACCCCCGTGTGCAACACGTGCGAGGAAGAGCGATGGGCAACTACCGCTCCTCCTGGGACAAGACCGAAGGGAAAGAGAGAAGACGAAGGGGAAATCCAACTTGGCAATCAAAAATGCAAGAACTCCAAATTCCATTAAAAGAAAGGGGGAAAACGAACTACAGAAAGGAAGCAAATGAATAGCCGCATCCAGCACCTAGACTAGTCTTCTCACGAGCGCGGAGCTAAGTTCTGCCACTAGGTTGTGGGAGGGAAACCCTGAGGCCTGAGGGCGGCTCTCAGAAGACTCAGGGGCGTGTACAGCCCCACTCATTATTACGTGAGAGTGTCATGAGCGGAGACCTTCCCAGAAACTGGGCCTTAATTCATGGGTAGAACTTTCAGAGGTGCTGGATGTTCCAGGCGTTCTGGATGGTGATCCCGTCCTGCGTCTCCAGGCGCGTGGCGCCAGGCCTGGAGACGCGGGCAATCCTAAACGGGACCTCCCACATGGGTGAGACTTATGCAGCCCCTCCCTAGAGAGCACCCGCCTCAGGACGAGATCACCCACCTCGAGCGTCTTGGAGCGGACGCTGCGGCAGTGGTATCGCCACAACGCCTGCTGGTACCTTGCTGCCTGGAGCGAGGCTTGACAGCGGCGTTCCTCCCCCAGAACGAGGTCCATTCCCCATCGTGGCATCCTGGCGTGCTTCGTCAAATGCCAAGACCCGCGCGGAGTGATGCTTGACCCCATGAGGGAGAACCACTTTGGCTCCGTAGACGAGGAAGAATGGAGTCTTGCCTGGCGGCTTGGTGGCGGTGGTGCGGATGGACCACATCATGGAATGGAGCTCGTCAAGCCAGCCCCTGCCGCAGGCCTCGAGCTTCTTCTGGAAGGTTCTTGTCTCGAGGCCTCTCAGGACCTCCGCGTTGGCACGCTCAGCTTAACCGTTGCTCCTGGGGTGTGCCACTAAGGCGTAGCATATCTACATTCCAACGTTTTGAAGAGGTTGCTAGTGAACTGTGAGCCGTTGTCAATGATGATACGACTAGGGACCCAAAGAGGCTCACGAGGCCCTTGATGAACTTGATTGCCGAGCCGTCTGGGATGGTGCGGACGGGTTCCACCTCCACCCACTTGGTGAACTTGTCGATGTGATGTAGAGGTTGTGGTAACCCCCGGGCGCCCGTGTGATTTGGGTGCTAGTGTTTCCACGATTCCAAAAACTTTGTGTGATTTGCTAGATTTCCGTGAATTTGATGGTTGTTCTCTAAACTTGCACCTTGCGGATTCCACCATTAAGAAACCTATGGGAAGAATTAATGATGTTCTTATTGTTGCAACTACGAATTATGTGCCCGTAGATTTCATTGTTCTTGATATAGATTGCAATCCTTCGAACGATTGGTGCAATTATTGATATGAAGGAAGGGAAAATTAGATTCCAATTTCTATTAAGGAAGGGCATGGAACACTTTCCTAGATATAAAATTAAATTACTTTATGGATCTATTATGAGAGCCACTTATGGATTGCATACCAAAGATGACAATACCTAGATCTATCCTTGCTTTTATGCCTAGCTAAGGGCGTTAAACGATAGCGCTTGTTGGGAGGCAACCCAATTTTATTTTTATTCCTTGATTTTTGTTCCTGTTTAGTAATAAATAATTTATCTAGCCTCTGTTTTGGTTGTGTTTTTTGTGTTTAATTAGTGTTTGTGCCAAGTAGAACCGTTGGGAAGACTTGGGGAAAGTCCTTTTGATCTTGCTGTAAAAAACAGAAACTTTAGCGCCTGAGAGAATTGCTGCCATTGTTTATTGAAGAGCGATATTTAGTTAATTCCTTTTGCAGATCATTAATAGATAAATTCCTCACGTCCAGCAATTTATATTAGAATTTTTAGGGTTTCAGAAGTATTCGAAACCTACAGATTACTACAGACTGTTTTGACAGATTCTGTTTTTCGTGTGTTGTTTGCTTATTTTGATGAATCTATGGCTAGTAATAGAGTTTATGAACCATGGAAAAGTTGGAATACAGTAGGTTTAACACAAATATAAATCAATAATGAGTTCATTATATTACCTTGAAGTGGTTGTTCGTTTTCTTTTACTAACGGAGCTCATGAAGATTTTATTTTAAGTTTTGTGTTGTGAAGTTTTCAAGTTTTGGGTAAGGATTTGATGGATTATGGAACAAGGAGTGGCAAGAGCCTAATCTTGGGGATTCCCAAGGCTCCCCAAGGTAAAATACAAGGCCACCAAAAAGCCTAAGTTTGGGGATGCCCCGGATGGCATCCCCTCTTTTGTCTTCGTCTATCGGTAACTTTACTTGGAGCTATATTTTTATTCGCCACATGATATGTGTTTTGCTTGGAGCGTATTGTATGATTTGATTCTTTGATTTTTAGTTTACCACAATCATCCTTGCTGTACACACCTTTTTAGAGAGACACACATGAATTGAAATTGATTAGAATACTCTATGTGCTTCACTTATATCTTTTGAGCTATATAGTTTTTGCTCTAGTGCTTCACTTATATCTTTTAGAGCACGGGGTGGTTTCATTTTATAGAAATAATTGATCTCTCATGCTTCACTTATATTATTTTGAAATTCCTTTAGAACAACATGGCAATTTGCTTTTAGGCATAATAAGAAGCTTCCATATAAGTGCATTGAATACTAAGAGAAGTTCGATACTTGATGATTGTTTTGAGATATGGAGATAGTGATATCAAAGTTGTGCTAGTTGAGTAGTTGTGAATTTGAGAAATATACTTGTGTTGAAGTTTGCAAGTCCCGTAGCATGCACGTATGGTAAACGTTGTATATCAAATTTGAAACTTGAGGTGTTATTTGATTGTCTTCCTTATGAGTGGCGGTTGGGGACGAGCGATGGTCTTTTCCTACCAATCTATACCCCTAGGAGCATGCACGTAATACTTGGTTTTTGATGACTTGTAGATTTTTGCAATAAGTATGTGAGTTCTTTATGACTAATGTTGAGTCCATGGATTATACGCACTCTCACCCTTCCATCATTGCTAGCCTCTTCGGTACTGTGCATTGCCCTTTCTCACCTTGAGAGTTGGTGCAAACTTCGCCAGTGCATCCAAACCCCGTGATACGTACGCTCTATCACACATAAACCTCCTTATATCTTCCAAAAAACAGCCACTATACCTTCCTATTATGGCATTTCTATAGCCATTCTGAGATATATTGCCATCCAACTATCCACCGTTCCGTTTATTAATACACGCATCATCATTGTCATATTGCCTTGCATGATCATGTAGTTGACATCGTATTTGTGGCAAAGCCACCGTTCATAATTCTTTCATACATGTCACTCATGAGTCATTGCACATCCCGGTACACCGCCGGAGGCATTCATATAGAGTCATATCTTGTTCTAGTATCGAGTTGTAAATAAATAGAAGTGTGATGATCATCATTAATAGAGCATTGTCCCAAAAAAAGAAAAAAAGAAAAAAAAACAGAAAGGCCAAAAAAGAGAAAAAAAAAGGCCCAAAAAGAAAATAAAAGGGGCAATGCTACTATCCTTTTTCCACTTGTGCTTCAAAGTAGCACCATGATCTTTATGATAGAGTCTCTTGTTTTGTCATTTTCATATACTAGTGGGAATTTTTCATTATAGAACTTGGCTTGTATATTTCAACAATGGGCCTCCTCAAGTGCCCTAGGTCTTCGTGAGCAAGCAAATTGGATGCACACCCACTTAGTTTCTTTTGTTGAGCTTTCATACATTTATAGCTCTAGTGCATCTGTTGCATGGCAATCCCTACTCCTTGCATTGACATCAATTGATGGGCATCTCCCTAGCCCATTGATTAGCCGCATCGATGTGAGACTTTCTCCTTTTTTGTCTACTCCACATAACCCCCTTCATTATATTCTATTCCACCCATACTGCTATATCCATGGCTCACGCTCATGTATTGCGTGACGGTTGAAAAAAGTTTGAGATTACTAATCTATGAAACAATTGCTTGGCTTATCACCGGGGTTGTGCATGATGAGAGTATTCTTGTGCGACGAAAATGGAGCATGACCAAACTATATGATTTTGTAGGGATGAACTTTCTTTGGCCATGTTATTTTTAGAAGACATGATTGCTTAGTTGGTATGCTTGAAGTATTATTATTTTATGTCGATATTAAACTTTTATCTTGAATCTTTCGGATCTGAACATTCATGCCACAATAAAGAAAATTACATTCAAAAATATGTTGGGAAGCGATCCACATCAAAAATTCTGTTTTTATCACTTACCTACTCGAGGACGAGAAGGTATTAAGCTTGGGGATGCTTGATACGTCTCCAACGTATTTATAATTTTTGATTGTTCCATGCTATTATATTATCTGTTTTGGATGTTAATGGGCTTTATTTTACACTTTTATATAATTTTTGGGACTAACCTATTAACCGGAGGCCCAGCCCAAATTGCTGTTTTTTTTGCCTATTTTAGTGTTCCGTAGAAAAGGAATATCAAACAGAGTCCAAACGGAATGAAACCTTCGGGAACATGATTTTTGGAAAAAATGTGATCCAGAGGACTTGGAGTGGACGTCAAGCAATCAAAGAGGTGGCCACGAGGCAGGGGGCGCGCCTCCCCCCCCCCCCCCCGGGCGCCCCCCCCCCCCCCGTTGCTCCACCGACCTACTTCTTCCACCTATATATATCCACATACCCCGCAAACATCCAGGAGCACCACGAAAACCTAATTCCACCGCTGCAACCTTCTGTACCCAAGAGATCCCATTTGGGGACTTTTCCGGAGCTCTGGCAGGGGGGTATTGATCATGGAGGGCCTCTACATCAACTCCATGGCCTCTCCAATGATGTGTGAGTAGTTTGCTTGAGACCTTCGGGTCCATAGCTAGTAGCTAGATGGCTTCTTCTCTCTCTTTCGATCTCAATACAAAGTTCTCCTATATTCTCTTAGAGACCTATTCAATGTAACTCTTCTTTTTGCGGTGTGTTTGTCAAGATCCAATGAATTGTGGGTTTATGATCCAGATTATCTATGAACAATACTTGAATCTTCTCTGAATTCTTTTATGTATGATTGGTTTATCTTTGCAAGTCTATTTGAATTATCAGTTTGGTCTGGCCTACTAGATTGATCTTTCTTGCAATGGGAGAAGTGCTTAGCTTTGGGTTCAATCTTGTGGTGCTCGATCCCAGTGACAGAAAGGGAAACGACATGTATTGTATTGTTGCCATCGAGGATAAAAAGATGGGGTTTACATCATATTGCATGAGTTTATCCCTCTACATCATTTCATCTTGCTTAAGGCATTACTCTGTTCTTATGAACTTAATACTCTAGATGCATGCTGGATAGTGGTCGATGTGTGGAGTAATAGTAGTAGATGCATACTCATTTCAGTCTACTTGTCTCAAACGTGATGCCTATATACATGATCATGCCTAGATATTCTCATAATTATTTGCTTTTGTATTAATTGCTCGATAGTAATTTGTTCACCCACCGTAATACTTATCCTATCTTGAGAGAAGCCACTAGTGCAACCTATGGCCCCCGGGTCAATCTTCCATCATATTAATCTACCGTTATTTCCATTACCGTTTATTTTGCAATCTTTACTTTCAATCTATATCATAAAAATACCAAAAATACTTATCTTATTATTATCATCTCTATCAGATCTCACTCTTGCAATTGGCCGTGAAGGGATTGACAACCCCTTTATCATGTTGGTTACGAGGTTCTTATTTGTTTGTGTTGGTACGAGGTGACTCGCGCGTGGTCTCCTACTGGATTGATACCTTGGTTCTCAAAAACTGAGGGAAATACTTATGCTGCTTTACTACACCACCCTTTCCTCTTCAAGGGAAAACCAACGCAGTGCTCAAGAGGTAGCAAGAAGGATTTCTGGCGCCGTTGCCGGTGAGATCTACGCCAAGTCAAGACATACCAAGTACCCATCACAACTCTTATCCTTCGCATTACATTATTTGCCATTTGCCTCTCGTTTTCCTCTCCCCCACTTCACCCTTGCCGTTTTATTCGCCCTCTCTTTTTTGTTCGCCTCTTTTTTCATTTGCCTCTTTTGCGTGTTTCTTGTTTGCTTGTGTGTTGGGTTGCTTGCTTGTCACGATGGCTCAAGATAATACTAAATTGTGTGACTTTTCCAATACCAACAATAATGACTTTATTAGCACTCCGATTGCTCCTCTTACCGATGCTGAATCTTGTGACATTAATACTGCTTTGCTGAATCTTGTCATGAAAGATCCGTTTTCTGGCCTTCCTAGTGAAGATGCCGCTACCCATCTAGACAACTTTGTTGATCTGTGTGATATGCAAAAGAAGAAAGATGTGGATAATGATATTGTTAAACTTAAGCTATTTCCATTTTTCCTTAGATATCGTGCTAAATCTTGGTTTTCGTCTTTGCCTAAAAATAGTATTGATTCATGGAATAAGTGCAAATATGCTTTTATCTCTAAGTATTTTCCTCCCGCTAAGATCATCTCTCTTAGAAACGATATTATGAATTTTAAGCAACTTGATCATGAACATGTTGCACAATCTTGGGAGATGATGAAATTAATGATACATAATTGCCCTACACATGGTTTGTGAGGGAGTCTTGGATTAGGGGGTCTCCGGACAGCCGGACTATATCCTTTCGCCGGACTGTTGGACTATGAAGATACGAGATTGAAGACTTCGTCCCTTGTCCGGATGGGACTCTACTTGGCGTGGAAGGCAAGCTAGGCAATACGGATATGTATATCTCCTCCTTTGTAACCGACCTTGTGTAACCCTAGCCCCTTCCGGTGTCTATATCAACTGGAGGGTTTTAGTCCGTAGGACAACATACAATCATACCATAGGATAGCTTCTAGGGTTTAGCCTCTCCGATCTCATGGTAGATCAACTCTTGTACTACTCATATTATCAAGAATAAATCAAGCAGGACGTAGGCTGTTACCTCCATCAAGAGGGCCCAAACCTGGGTAAAACATCGTGTCCCCTGCCTCCTGTTACCATCCGCCTTAGACGCACAGTTCGGGACCCCCTACCCGAGATCCGCCGATTTTGACACCGACATTGCTGCTTTCATTGAGAGTTCTTCTGTGTCGTCATCATTAGGCTTGATGGCTCCTTCAATCATCGATAGTGATGCAGTTCAGGGTGAGACTTTTCTCCCCTTACAGATCTTTGTGTTTGGCGGCTTCGCACTGCGGGCCAACTCGCTTGGCCATCTGGAGTAGATCGAGAGTTACGCCCCTGGCCACCAGGTCAGGTTTGGAAGCTTAAACTACACGGCCGATATCCGTGGAGACTTGATCTTCGACGGATTCGAGCCCCTGCCTAGTGCGCCACACGGTCACGATGAGCATGATTTAGCTCTGCCATCGGACAGTGTTCAGGAGATCGCGCTGGCAACTGCTCCGACCCTCAATTCGGAGCCAGTGTCGCCATCCATGGATGGGTGGATAGACCCCGCCACGGAGGCCGCACTCTCATTGGCGATCGAGCCAAGTATCGACCTTACCCTTCACAGGAGCCGTAACGCCAAACTACCGGACTCTTCCCCGGCCACGGACTCCAAACTGCCTGCGCCCGTGCCTATCGGATCTGACTGGGCGCCGATCATGGAGTTTACCTCCGCGGATATTTTTCAGCACTCGCCCTTCGGCGACATACTGAACTCATTGAGGTCTCTCTCCTTCTCAGGAGAGTCCTGGCCGAACTATGTCCGGCAGGATTGGGATGCGGATGATGAAGAAATTCGCCGCCCACCCACCACCCACTTAGCAGCCACTGTCGACGATTTGACCGACATGCTCGACTTCGACTCCGAAGACATCGACAGCATGGACGACGATGCAGGAGGTGAACAGGAACCACTGCCCGTAGGGTACTGGACATCCACCTCGTCATATGACATATATATGGTGGACACACCCAAAGAAGGCAATGCCGACGGGACAACGGAGGATGATCCCTCCAAGAAGCAACCCAAGCGCCGACATCAGCGGCGCTGCTCTAAGTCTCGCCAAAGCAAAAGCGGTGACACCGGTGGAGGAGAAAATAACACTCCGGACAGTGCCAAAGACGACAACAATCCCCTCCAGCAAGATTTACGGCAGGAGGATGGAGAAGCCAGCCCTCCTGAGAGAGCGGCAGATGGAGAGGCGGAGGATGATAATTACATGCCTCCCTCCAAAGACGAGGAAAGCCTCGACGATGAAGAATTCGTCGTGCCTGAGGATCCCGTCGAACAAGAGCGCTTCAAGCGCCGGCTTATAGCCACGGCAAATAGACTTAAGAAAAAGCAACAACAGCTTCAAGCTGATCAAGATTTGCTAGCTGACAGATGGACTGAAGTCCTTGCGGCCGAGGAATATAAACTCGAACGCCCCTCCAAGAGTTACCCAAAGCACAGGTTGCTACCCCGACAGGAGGAGGAAGCACAAAAACCTACATCTCCAACATATGACGCGGCTGATCGGCCACCTCGTGGCCGTGACAAAGAGGCATTCCAGCCAAAAGTTCAGCCCGCACCCCAACGCCACTTAAATAAAAATGTCAAGACATGGGGAAATACGCCAGACCTGCGAGACGTATTGGAGGACAAAGCAAAACACGCAAGATCGATCTACGGATCGCGAGGGCGTGCCACTATGCGAGACGATAACCGTCACGCCGAATACAGTAAAAGTAAGTCCGGCCGGGCTGAACACAGCGGACAAGACTCATTTGAGATGCGTCGCGATGTAGCCCAGTACAGAGGCGCCGCACACCCCCTATGCTTCACAGACGAAGTAATGGATCAACAAATCCCAGAGGGTTTCAAACCCGTAAATATAGAATCATACGACGGCACAACAGATCCTGCGGTATGGATCGAGGACTTCCTCCTGCACATCCACATGGCCTGCGGTGACGATCTACACGCCATCAAATACCTCCCACTTAAACTCAAAGGACCAGCTCGGCATTGGCTCAATAGCCTGCCAGAAGAATCCATTGGCTGTTGGGAAGATCTGGAAGCCGCATTCCTTGACAACTTCCAGGGCACTTATGTGCTACCACCAGATGCCGATGACTTGAGCCACATAATTCAGCAGCCAGAGGAATCGGCCAGGCAATTCTGGACACGATTCCTAACAAAGAAAAATCAAATCATCGACTATCCGGATGCAGAGGTCCTAGCAGCTTTTATGCACAACATCCGCGATGAGTGGCTCGCCCGGCACCTTGGCCAGGAAAAGCCGAAATCTATGGCAGCCCTCACGACACTCATGACCCGCTTTTGCACGGGAGAAAACAGCTGGCTGGCTCGTAGCGATAACATATCAAAGAACCATGGTACTTCAGATACCAAGGATGGCAATGGAAGGTCACGTCGCAACAAACATAAGCGCCACATTAATAGTGACCATACCGAGGATACGGCAGTTAATGCCGGATTCAGAGGCTCTAAACCCGGTCAGCGGAAAAAGCTATTCAAAAGAAGCACTCCGGGCCCGTCTAGTTTGGACCGTATACTCGACCGCTCGTGTCAAATACACGGCATCCCCGACAAGCCAGCCAACCACACCAACAGGGATTGTAGGGTGTTCAAGCAGGCCGGCAAGTTAAATGCCGAAAACAAAGATAAGGGGTCACATAGCGATGACGAGGAGGAGCCCCGGCAGCTGAACACTAGAGGACAGAAGAGGTTCCCCCCACAAGTGCGGACGGTGAACATGATATACGCAACCCACATCCCCAAGAGGGAGCGGAAGCATGCTCTGAGGGACATATATGCGTTGGAGCCAGTCGCCCCAAAGTTCAACCCATGGTCCTCCTATCCGATCACCTTCGATAGGAGGGACGACACCAGTAGTATCCGTCATGGCGGATTCGCCGCACTGGTCCTAGACCCAATCATTGACGTATTTCACCTCACTCGAGTCCTTATGGACGGTGGCAGCAGCCTGAACCTGGTTTATCAGGACACAGTGCGCAAAATGGGTATAGACCCCTCAAGGATCAAACCCACAAAACGACCTTCAAAGGTGTCACACCAGGTGTAGAGGCCCATTGCACAGGCTCAGTGACACTGGAAGTGGTCTTCGGATCCCCGGATAACTTCCGAAGCGAGGAGTTAATCTTCGATATAGTCCCGTTCCGCGGTGGCTATCATGCACTGCTCGGGCGAACTGCATTCGTGAGATTCAATGTGGTACCGCATTATGCATACCTCAAGCTCAAGATGCCAGGACCTTAGGGGGTCATCACAGTCAATGGAAACACAGAGCGCTCTCTCCGCATGGAGGAGCACACTGCGGCCCTCGCAGCAGAAGCGCAAAGCAGCCTCTTAAGGCAATCCACAGTTTGGCGATTAAAGACCCGAACACCGTCAAGCGCGCCCGGAGTAATCAGCAACAGGACCTCCTGGCACGTTCCGAGCTTGCATAGCAATGTGGCCCCCACCACAGTACCAGCCAAACAGCGAAATCCGTGCCACGCGTACATAATTACGCATTAAAAATACCATGGGCATAGGTGGGGAGGGGGGTACGACTACGGCACGCCCAAGACGCGGCTCAACCGCACTAGGGGCTTCCCGTTTTGTTATTTTCTCTCTTTCAGGACTTTAATCTCTGGAAACCCCGTCCGGCAGCACAGTTGCCAGCCACATGATGCAACAACCAAGGAGGCAGAAAGCTACGTCGCACCATGGAACTCCCAGGTGGTTTCTGACAACGAGTGAAATACCTGCTTTAAATACCATTCCTCAGCTTGCCCTTGGAGGGGACATGTCAAATAGTCCTACTTTTTGCTTATCGCACTACTTGTATCATTCTGCTTTAACGCACCTTTTTGAATAAACAATGCATAGCACTAGACTATTATCGCATTCTCTATTCTTTATATATATATATATATATGTTCATTCATGACATTCAGCACCTATACACTCTGGTACGGCCAATACGCTAGGGGCTTAAGCATTTCCCATAATACAGCGTGAGAAGTCCGGACACTTTCGACAGTGCGGCACCCTGAACTTATAGCATTATATGCACCAGCTCTGAATCATGTCTTGGGTCAATAGTTGGGTTTGCCTGGCTCCCATGTTTTGGTACCTTACGTTCCGCTATATCGGCTAAGGTAGCACTGGGAGAACTACTGCAATTGTGCCACGGTTCAGCTGGGCTAAGCACCTCCGTAGAGAAAGCTAAAACTGACTGTCATGATAAGGCAAGAGTTGGTCGCTGTTCGAGAGGTTTCGAGTCCGTAAAGACTTATGCCGCTTAGAGCGAGGAGTCGGCTTTGTCTGGCTTAAGGCCTGTATAGCGCCCCAAATTCGGCCTTCCAAATACTAGGGGCTTCGCCAAAATTTAAAATTGTAGAATTCTATGGCTAAGTGAGAGTGATAAAGCATTATAGTCCGGTTGCCTTGTTCATTGTGCTGAGCACCTCCCTCGAAGGACCCAACTATGGGAAAAAGAGTGCTCAGGTTTATCCCAAACACCCCAGCACTCGTGGCATGGGGGCAGAAGCCGACAACTGGCCATCTCTCAGATTTGATAAACAGCCGCATAGAAGGTAATATTTTAAATTCAAACAAGCGTTGCATAGCGCATATGAACAAGTTTTCATAATACAGGATCACACGAGCAAGTTCATTCAAAAATTACATCTTTTGCACACTCGTCCGCCACAAGACGGGCACCCTTCAGGACACCCTCATAATACATTTCGGGGTGGCGATGCTCCTTGCCCTGCGGCGGCCCCTCCTTCACCAGCTTCTCAGCGTCCATCTTGGCCCAGTGCACCTTCGCACGGGCAAAGGCCCGGCATGCACCCTCGATGCATACGGACCGCTTTATGGCCTCCAGCCATGGGCAGGCATCCATAAGCCGCCTCACCAGGCCAAAGTAGCTGTTGGGAAGGGAGTCGCCAGGCCACATCTGGACTATAAGGCCCCTCATGGCCTGTTCGGCCGCCTTGTGCAGCTCGACCAGTTGCTTCAGCTGGTCGCTCATAGGCATCGGGTGTTCGGTCCCAGGATACTGAGACTAGAACAGCTTCTCCGTCGAGCTTCCCTCCTCGGCCTAGTAAAACTTCACGGCATCTGACACGTTGCGGGGCAAATCTGCGAATGCTCCTGGAGAGCTCCGTACTCGGGTAAGTAACAAGTAATTTACTTTCACATGCTTGCTTTGCATATTCAATGCCTTACCCGCCGCTATATTCCTCATCGCCTCAATCTCCTGGAGGGCCTTTTGGGCTTCAGCCTTGGCATTCTTTGTGCTCTCGAAGGCCGCGGCAAGCTCAGACTCTCGCATCTTCGAGTCAAGCTCCAAAGCCTCGTGCTTCGTCACGAGAGCCTGAAGCTCTTGCGCACCTCGCCTACCCGTGCCTCTTGCTTTTCCCGCTCGGTGCGCTCCTTGACCCTTTGTCTTCAGCCTCGGACAGCACTTGCTTTAAGGTCGCCACTTCGGTCGTGGCCCCTGGCACATTCATGATGATCCTGTCATTTTGCAACCACATTTTCTATTTTATATATAGACAAGGTATTACATACCTTTGTTCTCCTCTAATTGCCTCTTGGCAAGGCCGAGCTCTTTCTCGGACCCCTCGAGGTCCTGCTTCCGTGCGGCGACCTCTGCAGTCAGTGCGGCAGAGGTCAGCAGCAAAGCCTGCATACGCATACAGACATAGTTATATTAGACTCCTGCATATTTTATTTGATCCTCTATTCAGCTTTTCTTTGTGAACACCAAACAGAGCATCAGGGGCTACTGTCTATGCGGTAATATTTTTCCTATATTTTAAATACTTACCTCAAAGCCTGTTAGAAGGCTAGCACAGGCTTCAGTCAGTCCGCTCTTGGCGGACTGAACCTTCTTGATCACCACACTCATAATAGTGCGGTGTTCTTCGTCGATGGAAGCGCCGCGAAGCACTCCCAGCAGGTTATCCGGTGCCTCTGGATGGACAGAGGTCACCGTAATGGGCGTCTTGCCCCTTTTGGAAGGGGGCCGCCTGCCCGAGTCCGGAATCACTGGAGGTTCCGGCGCGGTGTTCGGCTGAGAGCCGAACTTGGAGCCCCCGGGAGCCTTGCTCCCTTTGCTCCTGGAGTCCGGAAGGTCACCTTGAGGCGCCTCCGGGATTATCCCCCCCGGCTCGGTGCCCCTTGAGACAATACCTCGGCATTGTCCATAGGGCAAGGAGAGGTGGCGGTTGGAAGTGTATCACTATTCATATCTGACGAGTCCAAGGAACCGTCCGACGATGATACATCGATACGGACTTGGGGTGGACTGCATAATCATATTCGGCGTTAGGAGAAGCAGTGCAACAAAGGTATGCTATGAGTTACTCTAGTATCTGAATACTTACAACTTCGCCAGGGGCTTGGCCCTGAGCAGCCACTCGTCTTCGCCCTCGACGATGGTGGTGGAGCAGTCCGGAAGGAGAGTTCTTCCCTTCTTGGACCCTTTGGCCTCCCCGGTTGGGGCGGCCTTCCTTTTCTTGTCTCCCCCGGCTAGAGGGGGAGAATCTTCATCTTCGTTCTCCTCGTTTTCATGGGAGGAGGGGTCTCAGTGTTATCGGACGATGAGTCCGATACCACCTGGCGCCGGGAACTCTTTCGGGTTCCCTTGGCCTTCTTCTTGGTCTTATCCGGCGCCTCATAAGGAGCCGGAGTCCGCATCTCCGTCAGGAGAGCGTCCGCAGGGTCCTCGGGCAGAGGGGCTGGACAGTTAATCTGCTCCGATGTCTCCACCCAGTCCTGTCAAAGGCATGGGAGCTCAGACCCCGCACATGATTAAGCTATGGGAAATAAACACCCTATCAGATGTACAGAACTTACCGGATTCGCAGAACGCTTCGCACTTAGCCCGCGGTCCTCAGTAAGAGAAGGAGGGACCTTGGCGCCCTTGAACAGCACCCTCCATACGTCTTTATGCGTCATGTCGAAGAGCTCGCTTAGAGTCTGGTGTCGGGACGGGTCGAACTCCCATAAGTTCCCGTTGTTGACATGGGAGGATCCGGCGGAAGAGCATGACCTAGTGTAGGATCGAAAGTATGTCTAGAGGGGGGGGGTGATTAGACTACTTGAACAAATAAAAATCTATCCTTTTCCCAATTTTAGTCTTTAGCAGATTTTAGCTAACTTAGCACAAGTCAAGCAATCTTAACATAATTCAAGCAAGCATGCAAAGAGTCTATGAGCAGCGGAAAGTAAAGCATGCAACTTGCAAGAATGTAAAGGGAATGGTTTGGAGAATTCAAACACAATTGGAGACACAGATGTTTTTGTCATGGTTCCGATAGGTGGTGCTATCGTACATCCACGTTGATGGAGACTTCAACCCACGGAGGGTAACGGTTGCGCGAGTCCACGGAGGGCTCCACCCACGAAGGGTCCACGAAGAAGCAACCTTGTCTATCCCATCATGGCCATCGCCCATGAAGGACTTGCCTCACTAGCGATCGATCTTCAAGAAGTAGGCGATCTCCTTGCCCATACAAACTCCTTGGTTCAACTCCACAATCTTTGTCGGAGGCTCCCAAGTGACACCTAGCCAATCTAGGAGACACCACTCTCCAAGAAGTAACAAATGGTGTGTTGATGATGAACTCCTTGCTCCTATGCTTCAAATGATAGTCTCCGCAACACTCAACTCTCTCTCACAGGATTTGGATTTGGTGGAAAGATGATTTGAGTGGAAAGCAACTTGGGAAGGCTAGAGATCAAGATTCATATGGTAGGAATGGAATATCTTGGTCTCAACACAACTGTAGGTGTTTCTCTCTTAGAAAATATAGGTTGGAAGTGTAGGTATGTTCTGATGGCTCTCTCAACGAATGAAGAGTGGGTGGAGGGGTTATTACCCTCCACACAAAAACTAACCGTTACACACAATTTACCAATCTTGGTGAGACCGAAGTGAAAGACTCGGTCAGACCGATTCAGCAAACCTAGTGACCGTTAGGGTTTTCGTGGGACTGAGATGCAACTGGGTAGGACCGATATGGTTAGGGTTAGGGCATAACATAATCTCAGTGTGACCGATTACACAAACTCAGTGGGACCGATTTTGGTAATAAGCTAACCAGAGAGTTGGTCAGGTAAACTCGGTGGGACCGATCGCTCATTTCGGTGGGACCAAAATGTTACAAAAGAGAAACAGAGAGTTTACATTGCAATCTCGATGGGACCGATTGCTCATCTCGGTAGGACCGAAACATTACGAAGGGAAACCGATAGATTACAACCCCATCTCGGTGTGACCGAAATCCCTATCGGTGAGACCAATTTGCCTAGGGTTTGTGGCAGTGGCTATGACATTTGAAACTCGGTGGCGCCGGATAGAAAGAATCGGTAGGGCCGAGTTTGACTTTTGGTTTAGGTCATATGTGGATGTGGGAAGGTAGTTGAGGGTTTTCGAGCATATCACTAAGCACTAAGAAGCAAGAACCTCACTAAAAACACCTCATCCCTCCTTGATAGTATTGGCTTTTCATATAGACTCAATGTGATCTTGGATTACTAAAATATAAAATGTAGAGTCTTGAGCTTTGAGCTTGAGCCAATCTTTTTGTCCTTAATATTTTGAGGGGTCCACATTCCTCATCCATGCCATGCCATTCATTGAGCTTTTCCTGAAATATTAATCTTGGAATAGCATTAGCTCAATGAGCTATATGTTGTTAGGAATTACCAAAACCACCTAGGGATAGTTGCACTTTCAATCTCCCCCTTTTTGGTAATTGATGACAACATATAGATCAAAGCTTCGACAAATGATAATAAGAGTGAAAAACATTGTCGCTTTGAGAAGTATGTGAAAAGCAAGAGCTCCCCCTAAATTTGTGCATAGTTTATGGTTTGCTTTGGACTGCAAATGCACAAAGAGTTAGGCTCATGGGTTACTCTTCCATGTCACATACATCTTGGTGGAGCGCTCAAAAATAATTAAATACATGCACTCATCACCAAGCAAAGTGAATGATCATATAGGGATAAAATAATAATATCATCCAACAAGCATTAAGGTAGCATATGATCAAACACATGATCATCCAAGTATCACACAGACAAAAAGTATCTCAAACAGGCAAAGAAAATAAAGTTCAACCACCAAAAGAAGAGAGAATAAAAAGCAACGCTCTCTCTCGAAGCCTATGATCTATACATTTTTCTCCCCCTTTGGCAACAAGTTACCAAAAAGTTCCTAGAAAATGCATAGCACTAAATCGTCTCTCAGGCTTGACCTTCAGGTCATGGTGTCCGGATAACTCCAAGAACGAAGGCTCCAATCGAAGTAGATGGAGCTGATGGAGTAGGTGCTGGAGCTGGTGGCACAAAAGTTGTAGCTGGTGCAGATGACGTGGCTCTGGTGTCTGGAATAGGCACTGCAGCAGACCTCTGAGCTCCAGGCACTCTGGCAAATGCACCAGTGGTTGTCTTGCCCTTCCTCTCCTGCATATCATCTTGAAGTTGCTCCACAACAGACTGAATCTCAGTTACCTTCACATCCAAGTCATAGAATTTTTGCTCCATGATTCTTTCCAGGCTCTCCTGGTTTTGAGTGAGGATGCAATCAGGTAGCCAAGCTGATCATGCTTGCTCTTCAGGAGATACTGAGATGCTTCTTCAGTAGTTCGCATCCTTGTAGCCTTTTCAGCTTTTGCCTTCTCCTTCTTGGCTTGTGCGTGCACAGAAGATGGTTCATCCTCATTCATAACCACAGTGTTGTCCTCGAAGTCTGGATAGATAGGCATGTGCTCCTTGTCCAGCAGATATGTACCAGTGCCCATCTTGGAGTTGATCAGCTCCTGTATCTGTGGGGCATACCCACAACTCCTCTTCTGATATGCAGCTGTCCTCTTGATAGTTTCAACTATTAGGCTCATGACTTTGAACTTTTGTGGGACATCAAAGATGTGAAGCAAATTAATTGCATGGCCTCTGATCATCTTGTGATCACCTGACTTTGGCAAGAGAGTGTGCCTGAGGATCCAGTTGATGGTTGGCAAGCCTGACAGAAGGTAATGTACAGATCCAAACTTATATGTCTCAAGAGCAGCATCTGGGATCTCCTTGTACATGTGTGCCATTGTGTTGTGATCCTTCTTCCTGTTCGCATAGACATCCAAGTCATCTTGACTCTCTTTTGGGGCATTGATCAACTTCGCCCATTGAGCAACCGTGGACTGGTACCTCATACCTTCAGACATCCAGACAATCTTTCCATCTGTGTAGAAATGAGCTGGGGAGTAGAACTACATGATGAGCTCATCATTCCATTTTGTGAGCTTCTGAGCCACAAACTCATCGACTCCACAAGCCTTGAAACTGTCATGTACACCTGGATAGTGATCCTCATTCTCCTTGATGTAGTCCCAGTCGACCCATCTCATGTCACACACTATGGGCTTCTTGTCAAGCAAGATGGTCTCATAGAAGTCCTGTTGTTCCTTTGTATAGAACCTGTAGTCCACAATAGTCCTCCTCCTGGTGGCATATGGATCATACTCTCTCCATAGCCTCAAACCTGAGTCCTTCCTGATCTTCATGTTCTCAGGAACTGGATGAGCATCATTGTGATCTGGGATTTTTGGCTTTAGCTTCCTCAAGACATGTGACTCATCATCTTCTTCTTCCATTTCAGCTTCAGGCACTGGGGCCTTGTTCTTTTCCTCAGCAGGGATGTTCCTGGTGCTCCTCTTTGGTTTTGGCTTTGGAGCTGGAGCAGCAGCCTTTGGAGCAGTCTTAGGCTTAGATGGAACAACCCCTGCCCTGATGGCATCACCCATAAGCTTCTCAGCTTTGGGTGCTGGTGCAGCATCATCTTCCTCTTCCTCTTCAGAATCTCTCATGATTGAGGATCTCCCAAGCACTCTAGCAGTGATCTTTTTGACCATGTCCTTCCTCTTCTTCCCTTCTACAGCAGCCTCTTTGGGTTCAAATTCTAGAGGGACTTGAGTAGATGCTCTGGCCTTAGACATTGGAATTCTCTTTGCAGGAACCTTTTGCTTCATGCATGGCTTAGTGGCAGCAGCAGTGCTATACTCCTTAACCACTTTCTTCTTGGAAGTGGCCTCATCCTCAACTTCCACATAGTCTTCATCCTTGGATTCAGAGGTCTTCTTCTTTCTGGCCCCGGTGGCAGCTTTGGGTAAGTTGCTTGGGGTGCTCCTGCTACCATCATATGAACTGCTAGAGGGACTAGTGCCCTCACTCAGGTGAACCTGCTCCTCTGACATGTTCTGGTTGTCACTCTGATCAGACATATTGCAAACACTGACAGCAGACCCTGTGAATAGATATAGATGAGATAGAGTGGATGAGCATCACAAAATGCAGATGTTTTTGCAAAAGAATGAGTCAAAAACTTAGTTTTAGTTTTCCATAGAAAACATTTCGGATCAACTGATTTGTAAACTCGGTGATACCGAAGCAGCTGTTGGAACCTAAACTAGTGAACTCGGTCAGACCGAGTCACAGTTCAGTGGCACCGAGACTGCTAGGGTTTCACAAAGTCCTGAACTCGGTGACACCGATTTGCAATTCTCGGTCAGACTGAGAACCACATGTGCAATGGCCTAAGCCGAATCGATGGTACCGAGTTCCACAACTCGGTGGGTACGAGATGGTTTCGGCGGAAACCTAACCCTAAATTCTTAATTCACGACTAAACTACGGAGTGTTTTGACTGGATAGAATGATCTCAATCGTGGCAAGATACATGGCAAAGCAATGTGCTGGGGAATCGGAGATAGAACAACATAGTGATCGAATTCATACCCTAGTTCGGCGATGAACTCGCTATGGCGGCAACGACGGGGTTGATTCCCGTTGACGGTGGCAGAGACCAGCGGCAGGAGGCGGCTGGTGACGAGGAAGATGATCTAGAGACCCTGGAGGCAGAGCGGGCTAAGCGCGGGTCGAGGAGGTTCGGAAAGTTTTCCAAAATTCGACCCATGGGTATATATAGCCCGACCCTGTCAGTGTGACCGAGTGGAACAACTTGGTGGCAACGAGAATCATAACTGCAAGCAGTTACTGAAACTCGGTGTGACCGAAAGGTTCGAATCGGTTGCACCGAGGAAGAAAACCTAGATCGACTTACTGATCTCGGTATGACCAAAATGGGTGAATCGGTCAAACCAAAGCGCACAAAGAAGTTTTGGAAGTTTAAGTCTGTGACGAATTGGGGACTCCGAGTGCTCCTCACAGAGAGTGGTTCGAATCTGACTTGATCAAATTTTGTGATGCAGCATGAATAGAGTTTGAGACGAGAAAAGCATAGATAGCTAGAGAAGGTTCTTAGGCATTCTTGTCCATCCACTTGGCCAAAATAAAAAAGGAAACCAATCAATCAAAACAACAAGTGGATGTCCTTGAATGAGTAAATTATGCAACCAACATGCTCACACAATAAAATGGCAAATGAAATATGTGGCAAAGCATGCACAAACAATTCTAGCATCTATCAAGCAATTGACGATGACTAGGTCATCTATATATGAGTATATTGACTTAGGAGTCAAATGAGAACATTTGATTATAGGTCATACACATCATTTAAGCACAAGTGGGGTTACCACTTTTACATAAAGCGTTGTTGTGTTCACACCATTAGAGTTGCTTTAACTCAATTGTTAGAGTAAATCTCCCCCTAGATGTGAGATCCCCCTAAGAGGGATGAACTAACCTTGGGTTTTGTCAATGATGACTTCATGTAGGTGTTCAAGATGTGGATGCTTTATGTTGATGTAGATCATTTGAAGCTATCCTTTGGAGTTAGTTGCACTTTCAATACCTACACGGGTTAGTCCCACAAGGAACAAACAAGGATATCCATAGACATAGAGTGATGCACACACAAGATGATGACTATGAAAGCTTTAGATTACCCTGTCCCTTGTCTTACCAACAAGAGGGTTTGTGACTCCTTAAACTAGTGCAAGATGTGGAAGTTGATTGCACTTGTTCTTGACAAAATGATAAGAGTGAAGTGTATTGGCGAAGTCACCCTCAGGAGCTCTCTAGTTCTTCTTCTTCGGGATCCACCCCAGCTTGATGGGAATCCTCGGAGTTGTAGTTGTACTGGATGAAGTGGAACTTGATGTAGTCTTGGGAACCCACTTGACCAAGGCCTTAGGAGCTTCCTCAAATGCATCAATTTCCTCTTGAAGCTTGTCCTTGCCTTTTTGCTTGTGGTCTTGTGGTGGAAGATCATCTTGAGCTTGTGTCCCTTTGGATGAAGTAGGATCATACCTCTCTTGTTGAGGAACAAACTTTGTCTTGGGGTATTGATCTTCTTCCCACTCAACTCCATTGGCATTGAACTTTCGTTCAAAACCAATACCTTGATTCTTCCGGTGCCTTCCTTGCTTGCGTACAATTTCCTCGAATTGCTTACTCCTGGCAAGGCTCTTGTAAACACCTTTCTCTATAATTCCCTTCAATAAGCTATTTTCTTGCTCAAGTGTAACTTGGCTAAGAGAATCATTAGTGGAATCAAGAGAACTACTAGAAGCAACAACATTGGATTTAGCATGATTATTGTTACTACTAGAGGAAGAATCTTTCTTGTTCTTGTTACTAGACTTGACTTGAGGCATGTAAGTGGATAAGAGTAAACGCTTGGCAATGTAAGAAGAACCTTTCTTGCGAAGATCATCATTGATTGCCTTTAAGAACTCATGCTCTTGCTCAAGATTGAGCTTCTCAAAATGTAATTTCTCATGAGTCCTTAAAAGTTCTCGATGATCTCTTAAGATAGTTTCATGAGCTAACTTAAGAGTGTTTAGTTCTTTAGTTAGAGACTCAATCTTCTCCTTATCATTGTCATTCGTTTCATTATAGTATTCATCACTATAGTTGTCAACAAGTAACTCATCATCACCTAACAAGTCATCTTCATCACTATTGAAATCAACATACTCGGGGTGTGATACCTTTGGACCTTTGGCCATGAAGCATCTTCCAATTCCTTCATTTGGTGAATCAAATATGTCGTAGGAGTTGGTTGATACAAGTGCTAGTCCGGCAACACCTTCATCTTGAGTATATTCGGAGTCGGAGTAATAGCTTCTCTCAGAGTCATTGTCGGAGTCGGAGCCGGATACCATTCACCAACATGAGCTTGATGTCTTCGTTTTGTGTAGCTCCTTGATGACTTGTCCTTCCTTTCCGCATCCCTGCTTCTCCGAGGGTGTCTTCGTTCATATCGATCATCCCTACTCCTTCTCTCCCTTGATGGTGATTCTTCTCTTCTACTTCTTCTTTTGGGAGAATCTTCTCTTCTCTTGTGGGGAGCCGTACACTCATTGGAGTAGTGTCCGGGTCTTCCTCAATTGTAGCAGTTTCGCTCTCGACTAGAAGATCTTTTGTCATTGTAGGACCTTGACTTGGAACTTCTTTCCTTGCTTCTACTCTTGTAGAACTTGTTGAAGTTCTTCACCATTAGGCTCAATTCTTCATTGAAGGTTTGTTTCTCACTTGATGATGTGGGAGCTTCACATGAGGCTTTGTAAGCACCACTTGACTTGTTATGGAGCTCCTCCTTATCCTTGAGTGACATCTCATGAGCAACAATTCTTCAAATGACTTCCGTTGCCTTGAGATCTTCGTAATTTGGCATCATTTGGATCAATGTGCATACGGTATCGTATTTTCCATCCAAGGCTCTTAGGATTTTCTTGATGATGAATTTGTCGGTCATCTCCTCACTTTCTAAGACGGCAATCTCATTTCTGATAAGAGCAAGCCTAGAGTACATTTCGGCGACACCTTCACCATCCTTCATTTTGAACTTGTCAAGTTGACTTTGAAGCACATCCAACTTGGATTCCTTGACGGAGTCGGTACCTTCATGCATATCAATCAAAGTATCCCAAATTTCCTTTGCATTCTCAAGACGGCTGATTTTGTTGAATTCTTCAGGGCACAATCCGTTGAAGAGGATATCACAAGCTTGAGCATTGTATTGTAGCATCTTCAACTCATCCGCAGTAGCTTCACGATTCGGTTCTCTCCCATCAAAGAATTCACCTTGCAAGCCAACACACACAATAGCCCAAACGGCGGGGTTATGTCCAAGAATATGCATTTTCATCTTATGCTTCCAACTAGCAAAATTTGTACCATCAAAGTAAGGACCTCTACGGTGATAATTTCCCTCGCTAGACGCCATACTCTCCTAGGTTGTGAAACCAAGGCTATGACCACCAAAAGCTATGGAAATCAAAGCAAATGGAGACCGAAGCTCTAATACCACTTGTAGGATCGAAAGTATGTCTAGAGGGGGGTGATTAGACTACTTGACCAAATAAAAATCTATCATTTTCCCCATTTTAGTCTTTAGCAGATTTTAGCTAACTTAGCACAAGTCAAGAAATCTTAACATAATTCAAGCAAGCATGCAAAGAGTCTATGAGCAGCGGAAAGTAAAAGCATGCAACTTGCAAGAATGTAAAGCGAAGGGTTTGGAGAATTCAAACGCAATTGGAGACACGGATGTTTTTCTCGTGGTTCCGATAGGTGGCGCTATCGTACATCCACGTTGATGGAGACTTCAACCCACAAAGGGTAACGGTTGCACGAGTCCACGGAGGGCTCCACCCACGAAGGGTCCATGAAGAAGCAACCTTGTCTATCCCATCATGGCCATCGCCCATGAATGACTTGCCTCACTAGCGGTAGATCTTCACGAAGTAGGCGATCTCCTTGCCCTTACAAACTCCTTGGTTCAACTCCACAATGTTTGTTGGAGGCTCCCATGTGACACCTAGCCAATCTAGGAGACACTACTCTCCAAGAAGTAACAAATGGTGTGTTGATGATGAACTCCTTGCTCTTGTGCTTCAAGTGATAGTCTCCCCAACACTCAACTCTCTCTCACAGGATTTGGATTTGTTGGAGAGATGATTTGAGTGGAAAACAACTTGGGGAAGGCTAGAGATCAAGTTTCATATGGTAGGAATGGAATATCTTGGTCTCAACACAAGTGTAGGTGGTTCTGTCTCAGAAAATATAGGTTGGAAATGTAGGTATGTTCTGATGGCTCTCTCCACGAATGAAGAGTGGGTGGAGGGGTATATATAACCTCCACACAAAAACTAACCGTTACACACAATTTACCAATCTCGGTGAGACCGAAGTGAAAGACTCGGTCAGACCGGTTCAGCAAACCTAGTGACCGTTAGGGTTTTCGGTGGGACTGAGATGCAACTCGGTCGGACCGATATGGTTAGGGTTAGGGCATAACGTAATCTCGGTGTGACCGATTACACAAACTCGGTGGGACCGATTTTGGTAGTAAGCTAACCAGAGAGTTGGTCAGGTAAACTCGGTGGGACCGATCGCTCATTTCGATGGGACTGAAATGTTACAAAAGAGAAACAGAGAGTTTCCATTGCAATCTCGGTGGGACCGATTGCTCATCTCGGTAGGACCGAAACATTACGAAGGGAAACAGAGATATTACCACCCCATCTCGGTGTGACCAAAATCCCTATCAGTGAGACCAATTTGCCTAGGGTTTGTGGCAGTGGCTATGACATTTGAAACTCAGTGGCGCCGGATAGAAAGAATCGGTAGGGCCGAGTTTGACTTTTGGTTTAGGTCATATGTGGATGTGGGAAGGTAGTTGAGGGTTTTGGAGCATGTCACTAAGCACTAAGAAGCAAGAACCTCATTAAACAACACCTCATCCCTCCTTGATAGTATTGGCTTTTCCTATAGACTCAATGTGATCTTGGATCACTAAAATATAAAATATAGAGTCTTGAGCTTTGAGCTTGAGCCAATCTTTTTGTCCTTAATATTTTGAGGGGTCCACATTCCTCATCCATGCCATGCCATTCATTGAGATTTTCCAGAAATATTAATCTTGAAATAGCATTAGCTTAAAGAGCTATATGTTGTTAGGAATTACCAAAACCACCTAGGGATAGTTGCACTTTCTCCTGGACTATGTTGACAAGCGTAAGTTTCTTGCTTATCATGTTCCGGATACACTTTTGGAGTCCATCCAGCTCCACCGATGAACCCCAGGACAGGCCCTTCTCCTTCCAGGAAGTGAGCCGCGTGGGGATTCCAGATCGAAACTCGGGGGCCACCACCCAGTTGGTGTCGCGCGGCTCGGTGATGTAGAACCACCCCGATTGCCACCCCTTTATGTTCTCCACGAAGGAGCCCTCGAGCCATATAACGTTGGGCATTTTGCCCACCATGGCTCCACTGCATTTCGCTTGTTGGCTGCCCACCACCTTCGGCTTGATATTGAAGGTCTTCAGCCACAGGCCGAAGTTGGGTCGGATGCGGAGGAAAGCCTCGCACACGAAGATAAATGCTGAGATGTTGAGGATGAAATTCGGGGCCAGATCATGAAAGTCCAGCCCATAATAGAACATGAGGCCGCGGACGAATGGATGGAGGGGAAACCCCAGTCCGCGGATGAAGTGGGGGAGAAAAACCACCCTTTCGTGAGGTTCCAGGGTAGGGACGACCTGCCCCGCGGCTGGCAGCCGGTGCGCGATATCTGCGGCTAAGTATCCGGCTCCACGTAACTTTTTGATGTGCCCCTCCGTGACGGAGGAGGCCATCCACTTGCCTCCTGCTCCGGGCATGTTTGGAGAGAGTTGAGGAGGAGGATGCGGACTTGGGCGCTAGAGCTCGAGTGCACGAGAATGTATGAGCAAGGAGGAAGAAGGCATGGGTAGAAAAAGGTGAGATCATATCCCTTTATAAGGGCGGACTAAACTATACGCCCCCCTTGCCTGGTAAAACTCGCTTATCCCCCAAGCGCCGTAATTGATGGCGCGGTTGGGTTACCCACGTCCGTATTGATGAGAATCCCGTAATAAGGGGAACACGATCTCTGCTTTGACAAGATGTGTCAAGAAAACGCCTCGCGTTATGTGCAGGGGCTGGTTAAAGAAAAACAGTTCAAATAATTACCGGGCCGTGGTGTGATGTCATGTTGCCAAAACGTGTCAGCGTATTAGATTTGTGGTAATATTATTCTCTCTACGGTGGAATGTGGAACTTATTTTGCGGGGTGTATTCGGAGGAGGAACCCGCCTTGCAATGCCGAAGACAACACTGCGCACCGGACTCATTGTCATTGAAGCCTGGTTTAGGGGCTACTGAGGGAGTCCTAGATTAGGTGGTCTCCGGACAGCCGGACTATATCCTTTGGTCGGACTGTTGGACTATGAAGATACGAGATTGAAGACTTCGTCCCGTGTCCGGATGGGACTCTACTTGGCATGGAAGGCAAGCTAGGCAATACGGATATGTATATCTCCTCCTTTGTAACCGACCTTGTGTAACCCTAGCCCCTTCAGGTGTCTATATAAACTAGAGGGTTTTAGCCCGTAGGACAACATACAATCATACCATAGGCTAGCTTCTAGGGTTTAGCCTCTCCGATCTCGTGGTAGATCAACTCTTGTACTACTCATATTATCAAGAATAAATCAAGCAGGACATAGGGTTTTACCTCCATCAAGAGGGCCCGAACTTGGGTAAAACATCGTGTCCCCTGCCTCCTGTTACCATCCACCTTAGACGCACAGTTCGGGACCCCCTACCCGAGATCCGCCGGTTTTGATACTGACAGTTTGAATTTATGGATGATTATACAAATTTTTTATGCCGGATTGAATTTTGCTTCTAGAAATCTTTTAGATTCGACCGCGAGAGGCCCTTTTATGGAAATCACTTTAGGAGAAGCTACCAAACTCCTAGATAATATTATGGTTAATTATTCTCAATGGCACACTGAAAGATCTACTAGTAAAAGGTGCATGCAATTGAAGAGATTAATGTTTTGAGTGGAAAGATGGATTAACTTATGAAATTGTTTGCTAATAAGAGTTGTCCTACTGATCCTAATGATATTTCTTTGTCTACTTTGATTGAGAATAATAATGAATCTATGGATGTGAATTTTCTTGGTAGGAACAATTTTGGTAATAATGCGTATAGAGGTAATTTTAATTCTAGGCCGTTTCCAAGTAATTCCTCTAATAATTATGGTAATTCCTACAAGAATTCTTATGGAAATTATAATAAAATGCCCTCTGATTTTGAATCTAGTATTAAAGAATTTATTACTTTGCAAAAGAGTTTCAATGCTTTGATTGAAGAAAAATTGCTTAAGATTGATGAGTTGGCTAGGAACGTGGATAGAATTTCTCTTGATGTTGATTCTTTGAAACTTAGATCTATTCCACCTAAGCATGATATCAATGAGTCTCTGAAAGCCATGAGAATTTCCATTGATGAGTGCAAAGAAAGAACCGCTAGGATGAGTGAAAGCGTGTTCTTCTAGTTTTCATGACAATAAAGATGAAGATCTAAAAGTAATTGATGTTTCCCCTATTAAATCCTTGTTTTGCAATATGAATCTTGATAATGATGGGACTGGAGATGAGTCAACTTTAGTTAGAAGGCATCCCAAAAATTTGGAGTTTTTAGATCTTGATGCAAAAATTGGTAAAAGTGGGATGGAAGGGATCAAAAATTTAGATAGGAATGAACCCACTATTTTGGATTTAAAGGAATTTAATTATGATAACAGCTCTTTGATAGATTGTGTTTCCTTGTTGCAATCCGTGCTAAATTCTCCTCATGCTTATAGTCAAAATAAAGCTTTTACTAAACATATCGTTGATGCTTTGATGCAATCTTATGAAGAAAAACTTGAGTTGGAAGTTTCTATCCCTAGAAAACTTTATGATTAATGGGAATCTACAATTAAAATTAAAATTAAAGATCATGAATGCTATGCTTTGTGTGATTTGGGTGCTAGTGTTTCCACGATTCCAAAAACTTTGTGTGATTTGCTAGGTTTCCGTGAATTTGATGATTGTTCTCTAAACTTGCACCTTGCGGATTCAACCATTAAGATACCTATGGGAATAATTAATGATGTTCTTATTGTTTCAAATAGGAATTATGTGGCCGTAGATTTCATTGTTCTTGATATAGATTGCAATCCTTCATGTCCTATTATTCTTGGTAGACCTTTCCTGAGAACGATTGCTACAATTATTGATATGAAGGAAGGGAATATTAGATTCCAATTTCTATTAAGGAAGGGTATGGAACACTTTCCTAGAAAGAAAATTAAATTACCTCATGAATCTATTATGAGAGTCACTTATGGATTGCATACCAAAGATGACAATACCTAGATCTATCCTTGCTTTTATGCCTAGCTAAGGGCGTTAAACGATAGTGCTTGTTAGGAGGCAACCCAATTTTATTTTTATTCCTTGATTTTTGTTACTGTTTAGTAATAAATAATTTATATAGCGTATGTTTTGGTTGTGTTTTTTGTGTTTAATTAGTGTTTGTGCCAAGTAGAACCGTTTGGAAGACTTGGGGAAAGTCCTTTTGATCTTGCTGTAAAAAACAGAAACTTTAGCGCTCGCGAGAATTACTGCCATTTTTTATTGAAGAGTAATATTTAGTTAATTCTTTTTGCATATCATTAATAGATAAATTCCTCACGTCCAGAAATTTAGTTTAGAATTTTTGGGGTTCCATAAGTATTCGAAACCTACAGATTACTACAGACTGTTCTGTTTTTGACAGATTCTGTTTTTCGTGTGTTGTTTGCTTATTTTGATGAATCTATGGCTAGTAATAGAGTTTATGAACCATAGAAAAGTTGGAATACAGTAGGTTTAACTCCAATATAAATCAATAATGAGTTCATTACAGTACCTTGAAGTGGTGGTTTGTTTTCTTTTACTAACGGAGCTCACAAAGATTTTCTTTTAAGTTTTGTGTTGTGAAGTTTTCAAGTTTTGGGTAAGGATTTGATGGATTATGGAACAAGGATTCGAAAGAGCCTAAGCTTGGGGATTCCCAAGGCACCCCAAGGTAAAATAGAAGGACACCAAAAAGCCTACGCTTGGGGATGCCCCGGAAGGCATCCCCTCTTTCGTCTTCATCTATCGGTAACTTTACTTGGAGCTATATTTTTATTCGGCACATGATATGTGTTTTGCTTGGAGCGTCTTGTATGATTTGAGTCTTTGCCTTTTATTTTACCACAATCATACTTGCTGTACACACCTTTTGAGAGAGACACACATGAATTGGAATTTATTAGAATACTCTATGTGCTTCACTTATATATTTTAGATCACGGTGGTGGTTTCATTTTATAGAAATAATTGATATCTCATGCTTCACTTATATTATTTTGAGAGTCATTTAGAAGAACATGGCAATTTGCTTTTAGGCATAATAATAAGCTTTCATATAAATGCATTGAATACTAAGAGAAGTTTGATACTTGATGATTGTTTTGAGATATGGAGATAGTCATATCAAAGTTGTGCTAGTTGAGTAGTTGTGAATTTGAGAAATACTCGTGTTGAAGTTTGAAAGTCCCATAGCATGCACGTATGGTAAACGTTGTGTAACAAATTTGAAACATGAGGTGTTATTTGATTGTCTTCCTTATGAGTGGCGGTCAGGGACAAGCGATGGTCTTTTCCTACCAATCTATCCCCCTAGGAGCATGCACGTAATACTTGGTTTTTGATGACTTGTAGATTTTTGCAATAAGTATGTGAGTTCTTTATGACTAATGTTTGGTCCATGGATTATACGCACTCTCACCCTTCCATCATTGCTAGCCTCTTCGGTACTGTGCATTTTCCTTTCTCACCTTGAGAGTTGGTGCAAACTTCGCCAGTGCATCCAAACCTCGTGATACGATACACTCTATCACACATAAACCTCCTTATATCTTCCTCAAAATAGCCACCATAAAACTTTCCACCGTTCCGTTTATTATGAAACACATCATCATTTTCATATTGCATTGCATGATCATGTAGTTGACATTGTATTTATAGCAAAGCCACCATTCATAGTTCTTCCATACATGTCACTCATGAGTCATTGCACATCCCGGTACACTGCCGGAGGCATTCATATAGAGTCATATCTTGTTCTAGTATCGAGTTGTAATCATTGAGTTGTAAATAAATAGAAGTGTGATGATCATCATTAATAGAGCATCGTCCCCAAAACAAGAAAAAAAGAAAAAAAGAGAAAGGACAAAAAAAGAGAAAAAAGGCCCAAAAAAAGAAAATAAGAAAATAAAAAGGGGCAATGCTACTATCCTTTTTCCACACTTGTGCTTCAAAGTAGCACCATGATCTTTATGATAGAGAGTCTCTTGTTTTGTCATTTTCATATACTAGTGGGAATTTTTCATTATAGAACTTGGCTTGTATATTCCTACAATGGGCCTCCTCAAGTGCCCGAGGTCTTCGTGAGCAAGCAAGTTGGATGCACACCCACTTAGTTTATTTTGTTGAGCTTTCATACATTTATAGCCCTAGTGCATCCGTTGCATGGCAATCCCTACTCCTTGTATTGGCATCAATTGATGGGCATCTCCCTAGCCCATTGATTAGCTGTGTCGATGTGAGACTTTCTCCTTTTTTGTCTTCTCCACATAACCCCCTTCATTATATTCTATTCCACGCATAGTGCTATATCCATGGCTCACGCTCATGTATTGCGTGAAGGTTGAAAAAAGTTTGAGATTACTACAGTATGAAACAATTGCTTGGCTTGTCATCGGGGTTGTGCATGATGAGAGAATTCTTGTGCGAGGAAAATGGAGCATGACCAAACTATACGATTTTGTAGGGATGAACTTTCTTTGGCCATGTTATTTTCAGAAGACATGATTACTTAGTTGGTGTGCTTGAAGTATTATTATTTTTATGTCAATATTAAACTTTTATCTTGAATCTTTCGGATCTGAACATTCATGCCACAATAAAGAAAATTACATTCAGAAATATGTTAGGAAGCATTCCACATAAAAAATTCTGTTTTTATCGTTTACCTACTCGAGGACGAGCAGGAATTAAGCTTGGGGATGCTTGATACGTCTCCAACATATCTATAATTTTTTATTGTTCCATGCTATTATATTATCTGTTTTGGATGTTAATGTGGTTTGTATACACTTTTATATTATTTTTTGGACAAACCTATTAACCGGAGGCCCAGCCCAAATTGCTGTTTTTTTGCCTATTTCAGTGTTTCGTAGAAAAGGAATATCAAACGGAATGAATCCTTTGGGAACATGATTTTTGGAACAAACGTGATCCAGAGGACTTGGAGTGGACGTCAAGCAATAAACGAGGCGGCCATGAGGCAGGGGGGCACACCCTCCCCCTCGTGGGCCCCTCGTTGCTCCACCGACCTACTTCTTCCTCCTATATATATCCACGTACCCCGCAAACATCCAGGAGCACCACGAAAACCTAATTCCACCGCCGCAACCTTCTGTACCCAAGAGATCCCATCCTGGGGCCTCTTTCGGGGCTCCGCCGGAGGGGGCATTGACCATGGAGGGCCTCTTCAGCAACTCCATGGCCTCTCCGATGATGTGTGAGTAGTTTATTTCAGACCTTCAGGTCCATAGCTAGTAGCTAGATGGATTCTTCTCTCTCTTTGGATCTCAATACAAAGTTCTCCTCGATTCTTTTTGAGATCAATTTGATGTAACTCTTCTTTTTGCGGTGTGTTTGTCGAGATCCGATGAATTGTGGGTTTATGATCCAGATTAACTATGAATAATATTTGAATCTTCTCTGAATTCTTTTATGTATGATTGTTTTATCTTTGCAAGTTTCTTCGAATTATCAGTTTGGTTTGGCCTACTAGATTGATCTTTCTTGCAATGGGAGAAGTGCTTAGCTTTGGGTTCAATCTTGCGGTGCTCGATCCCAGTGACAGAAAGGGAAATGACACGTATTATACTGTTGCCATAGAGGATAAAAAGATGGGGTTTACATCATATTGCATGAGTTTATCCCTCTACATCATGTCATCTTGCTTAAGGCGTTACTCTGATCTTATGAACTTAATACTCTAGATGCATGCTGGATAGCGGTCGATGTGTGGAGTAATAGTAGTAGATGCAGAATCGTTTCGGTCTACTTGTCTCGGACGTGATGCCTATATACATGATCATGCCTAGATATTCTCATAATTTTTCGCTTTTCTATCAATTGCTCGGCAGTAATTTGCTCACCCACCGTAATACTTATGATATCTTGAGAGAAGCCACTAGTGAAACCTATGGCCCCTGGGTCTATCTTCCATCATATTAATCTACCGTTATTTCCATTAGCGTTTATTTTGCAATCTTTACTTTCAATATATATCATAAAAATACAAAAACACCTATCTTATTATTATCATCTCTATCAGATCTCACTCTTGCAAGTGGCCGTGAAGGGATTAACAACCCCTTTATCACGTTGGTTGCGAGGTTCTTATTTGTTTGTGTAGGTACGAGGTGACTCGCGCGTGGTCTCCTACTGGATTGATACCTTGGTTCTCAAAAACTGAGGGACATACTTACGCTGCTTTACTGCACCACCCTTTCCCCTTCAAGGGAAAACCAACGCAGTGCTCAAGAGGTAGCAGATCTCACCAGTACGGTGGCATCATTGAGCGTTGTGGGCTAATAGAAATCGCTGCGGAATGCCTTGCCCACGAGGGTGCATGACGACGAGTGATGCCCGCAATCCCCATCGTGTACATCGGCCAGCAGCTCATGTCCCTGCTCCCTGGAGATGCATCGTAGAGATACGTCATTTGGCTGTTTCCTATAGAGCTCACTGTCCCGGATGCAGTAGGCAGTGGCTTGTCGAGCCACACGCTCCGCGTCCTCCTCCTTCTCCTGCAGGGTCCCTTGAAACAGATACGCCTTGAACTCTTCGGTCCAGCACCCCTCCTGAGGTTCCAGCGCAAGAAGGAGGTTAGCTCCTAAGGTCGGGCCATAAGCCGGGGCACCCAACGGAGGGGCCCGAGGGAGGTCCTTGCGAGGCGGTGCTGGTGCTGTTGTGGGCGGGGTTGCAGAAGGCTTGAAGAGCCACTCCTCAAAGATGTCGGGATCTTGAGGCAGGAGCCGGGACGCCCTCTTGGTGATGTCGTTTGCTTCCTTGTTTGTGTCGCGCGGCACATGCTGCTGTTCCGAACCCATTGTTTTCCAGTTTTGCGTACCTCCACAAGGTAGGCCTCCATGTGCTCGTCTTTTAACTCGTATACTTTGTTGGAGAAGTTGACGAGGAGCTGAGAGTCACCCTTGATGGTGAGGCGCTTCACTCCCAAGGCTGTCGCAGCCTTGAGACCGGCAATCAAGCCTTTGTACTCCGCGATGTTGTTGGAGACCTTCTCGCCCTGCTGGAAGCAGAGCTGCATGGCGTAGCAGAGCTTATCCTGGGTGGGCGAGATGAGCACAGCTCCTGCCCCCGCGCCATGATGCGCGAAGGCGTCGTCGAAGTACATGACCCAGCCGTCTGGCGCCTCGCTTCCTGGTGAGAGTGGGTGGTCCTCGCCTGCTTTGCGGCTGGGAATATCGGTCCATTCCGCCACGAAGTCGGCGAGCGCGGCGGCACCCTTGATGACTCTGGTGGTGCTGAACTCCAACTGGAATGCCTGCAATTTGATGTTCAACTCAGGGACACTTCCCGCAGCATTGGGGCTCCGGAGCACTCTTTCCAGGGGGTAAGCTGAGACGACCATGATGGGGTGTCCTTGGAAGTAGTGGCGCGGTTTGCGGGAGGCGACGAGGAGTGCGAGCAAGAGCTTCTGTGGCATGGGGTAGCGCGCCCACACGTCACGTAGTACCGTGCTGACGAAGTACACCGGATGCTCGATGAGGGTGCAAGTGTTGGTGGAGTCTTGCACCTCCTAACGCTGGGGGACCTCAGGAGCTTGATCTCTTGTTGGGGCAGCCGTGGCATCAGGAGCATCGTCCTGAGGGGCCTGGTCATCTGCTAGTGCAGCTAAGGCCTCAGGCGCATCGTCCTGAAGCTATGTTGCCTTGCCTTGTCGTGGGGCATTGCCCGGCAGGCCCTTGGCTTGGTGCACCTCCCGGACTGCCACCAGCGCTGCGCTGGCGGAGTGTGGCATGGCAGCCAGGTAAAGCACCAGGGGCTCAAGAGGGCGTGGCGCCACCATCACCGGTGGGCTGGTGAGGTATCTCTTGAGGTCTTGAAATGCCGCGTCAGCCTCCAGAGTCCACTCGAACGGACCCTTCCTTTTCATCAGCTTGAAGAATGGGAGGGCGCGCACACCCATGTTGGAGATGAAACGCCCCAACGAGGTTACACAACCCACCAGTTTTTGCATCTCCTTGAGAGTCTATGGTGGGCTCATCTCTTATATCTCCTTGACCTTCTCTAGATTTGCCTCAATTCCCCTGCGTGACACCAGAAAACCTAGCAACTTCTAGGAGGGAATGCCAAACACGCATTTCTTTGGGTTGAGCCACAGGTCCACCGCGCGCAAACTAGCAAATGTTTCCTCTAGGTCCTTGACAAGGGTCCTTGACTCCCGAGACTTCATTACTATGTCGTCGACATATACCTTAGCGTTTCTCGTGAGCTTCTAGCCCAGGGCGATGTGCATTAGCCGCGGGAAGGTTGCCCCGGTGTTGCGCAAGCCAAATGGCATGCAGGTGTAGCAGTACAGCCCGCATGCGGTCAGGAAGGCCGTCTTCTCAACATCTTGTACCACCATCTTGATTTGATGATAGCGCGAAAAGGCATCCAGGAAGCATAGCAGGTCGCACTCGGCGGTGGAGTCGATGATCTAATTGATGCGCGGGAGCAGAAAGGGGTCTTGAGGGCAAGCCTTATTGAGTTTGGTGAAGTCAACACACATGTGTTCCGTCCTGCCTTTCTTTGGGACGACGACCGGGTTCGCCAGCCATTCCAGGTACCGCACCTCCCGAATGACCCTAGCTTCTTGTAGTTTACGGGTTTCCTGCATGATGAAAGAATGCTTCTCCATGGATTGCTTCCGTGCCTTCTGCTTCACTGGGCGCACGTTGGGGCACACCCTTACGTGGTGCTCGATTATCCCCCTCAGGATCCCGACAGATCCTTGGGTTCCCAAGTGAACACCTCCTTGTTCGCGCGCAAGAAGTCGACCAATGCCCTTTCCTGATTTGGAGGAAGATTGACGCCTATGGTGAAGGTGGCGTCAGAGAAGGGCTTGGTGGGGCAAAGCGAGCCATGTGGCACATGAAGAAAGCCAAAAGGTTCCACAGAGAGTACGTTGAGGCCAGCCCCGCCGTCGACGATGGTCTTGGTGACCTCCATGTTGCAGATGGTGGGGGTGCAGAGCATCGGGAGCGCACTGGCGCCCACGGTGGTCGCGGGGTGATCTCTTGATTCGAAGGTGAGGTCAGCCTTGGGTGCCGAGCATCCTGGAGGGGCTCCCTGATGCACGTGGGTGGCGCCCACCTAGCGGAAGAACTGCTTGACATGGCGGTCCGAGGGCGGCGCCTGCTAGCCACCGAGGAGAGATGCAACGGCATGGGGTGCTGGTGCCACGAAGCGCGTGACGAAGAGGTTGCGGAGCTCCTCCCAGGAGGCCATAGAAGATACTGGTAGGCTGAGCAGCCAGGCACGTGGTGCGCCTGCGAGGGCCATGGGGAACTAGTTGCCCATGACCTTGTCGTCGCCACTGGCCTCCCAAATGGCTTCCTCGTATGCCTGAAGGAAGGCCGCCAGGTCCGCCGAGCCATCTCTGGCCTGAACTTGGGCGGGCACTGCACCCGCCGGAGGGCGGGGGTGAAGGCTCAGATGTCATCAGCTTCTGCGAGGGCGCGCATCGGTCCAGTCAATGGAGAAGCGTTCGCCAAGAGAGCCGAACAACAGAGCATGGCGGATCTCCGATGCACCCCTACCTGGCGCACCAAATGTCAGATTTAGGGTTCCGCAGACCCTTGAGAGGTTTGAACACTAGGGTGCGTGCGAAGAACTCGTCCTCCCTAGTATGCCTACCCATCGATCCCACAGCCTAGCTCGACGAACCAAATGGACAAGAGACATAGCAGTTTACCCAGGTTCGGGCCACCTTGCGGTGTAAAACCCTACTCCTACTTTGTGGTGGATTGGCCTCGAGGGGTTGTGATGAACTAGTACAATTGTCGAACAGCCTCAGGAGGTGAGGTGTTCTTGTGCTCGATGAGCTGGTGAGCTGGTCGGCGTGGACTGGATCTGATCCTCCCCTCTCTCTCCCCCTCCTTGGTGCTGGCTAGGTCCTATTTATAGTGGCCTTGGTCCTCTTCCCAAATGAAAGGCGGGAACGGATCCCACAACGAAGAAATTCAAGGGGATACAACTAGTACATGCTATCCTAACAAAAGTATTCTTTTCCTGCAAAAGCTCCGAGTCGTGACGCCGTGGTGGGCTCCGCGATGACCTCCGTCCTGCCGTCCTAGTGGTCCTGATCTTGTTGCACCGGAATGGAAACCTTTAGTTGATCCCTCGGGACTCCACGCTTGCGCTTGCCTCCTTAGCACGAAAGAGGAAACTGGTACACTACGCCCGCTGGCTCCCGCCTTGCCTTGGTCGTCATGGCTCACGTCATATGAACCTCACGAGGTTCATCTTGCATTGATATCTCCGCTCCTCGGGAGCCGGCCTGGGGAAGCTGCCCCCCAGGGAGGTCTTGGAATTGCCGGCCCTGCGGGGCTTTACCCCTCGCGAGGGTCTTGTGTTGTTGATCCTAAAGCTGGGCCGCGCCAGGCCGTCGATGGAGCCACGTCGTGGGCTGCAGGCAGGCAAGTCTGGGTACCCCTGGTCCCAGGATGCCGACAACACTCTTTAATCTAGATGGCAAGCGGATAAAACTGTACGTACCACATGGAGTGATGAACGATGTCTTCTCTTCGTCTTCCTTGGACATGAAGATTTGGTGATACCCAGAATATGCATCCAAAAAGGAGAGCAGATTGCAGCCTGAAGTGGAATCCACAATCTGATCGATGCACGGCAAGGGAAACGGGTCCTCCGGGCAAGCTTTGTTGAGGTCGGTGAAATAAATGCAAAGCCTCCACTTCTCGTTAGCCTTCCAAACTACCAGTAGATTTGCCAACCATGTAGGATGTAGCACTCCTCTGACCAAACCAGCTGCTTCAAGCTTGTTGATCTCTTCCGTAATAAATTGTTGCCTCTCCAAGGACTGCTTCCAAACTTTCTGCTTGACAGGTCGGGCGTGTGGGCAAACAGCAAGGTGGTGCTCAATTACCTCCCTGGGAACACCAGGGATACCAGATGGTTGCCAGGCAAACACATCGATATTCGCCTGCAAAGAGGCAACGAGCGCGCTTTCCTATTTGTCGTCGAGGGTGGCGTTCATAGTGGAAGTACCGTCAATGCCAGCCAGCCCTACCGGGACCGTCTTCACTTGGGGTGCAGTGACCTTGGATCTCTTACTATTGGAACTCTCTGGCAAATCATCAACAGGAACAGCGTACTCCGAAGAGGTAAGCTTCCCGGATTCCTTGCTAGTGTCCTTGCTATCCTTCTTCTTTCCTCTGTCCTCCTTGGTGGGAACTGCTGCTGCCTCTGCCGCGACTGCGTCCTAGTACATCTTGTCCACACAAATGATTGCATCCATATCATCCGATGGGATGGTAATGACTCCCATTGGCCCAGGCATCTTCAAGGTGTTGTACGCATAGTGGAATGCCGCCATGAATTTAGCCAGGGCTGGGCGTCCAAGAATCCCGTTGTACGGCAGAGGGAGGTCAGCCACATAAAAAACAATCTTCTCAGTCCGGTAGTTCAGCTCTCCCCCAAACGTCACCAGCAGCATGATCTTTCCCTTAGGATGACTCCTGCCGGGATTAACCTCTTGAAACATGTCAGCGGCCTTCAACTCATCTTCTACTATCTGAAGTTTGCTGATGACTGCCAGCGAAATTAGATTCAACCCGGCCCCGCCGTCCACCAACATTTTTGTGACCTTGAGGCCGCGAATAGTTGGAGAGACCAACAATGGCAAACATCTTACCGCAGTGATACGGTTGGGACGATCCTCTTCGTCAATGATGATGGGCGTGCGTGATCAGTTGAGCGGCTTCCGGGCCTCTGGTGCTTGTCGGAGTAATTGGACACGGATACCCCGAAGACGGCGAGACGATAATTCAAGACATCGGGGCTAGCAAAGCCCCTCAGTCTGCCTGCCGGCTGCCGACTGCGCCAACCAGCCGGCTACCGACTACGCCAACCAGCCGGCTGCCGACTGCAGCCCGACCCGACATCGACAAGACACCGACGAGACGGCCATACCGCGGACAAGACAACCGTACCACGACGACATCATGTACAGTGTCACTTGTCCCCTAGCACTATTTATGAAGTGACCCAGGGGACAAGCATGACATGCACCATGCCTTACCCATGCCTACCCACATAGCTTACATAGTAAGCTAGCCCACACTATAAAAGGGGCACTCACCCATCCATCCAGGAGGATGGACACTCACACACACTCACGGCCGCAAGCCACGGCCATACATGGTCGGCCACTAGCATACCACATACATGCATTTACCAAGTCAGATGCCTATGGCACTGATCCCAGATACAGCTCCAGGAGCAACTCTGTACTAGATATATCAGATACACTCAGACATGCAGCAGTAGGAGTATTATCTCTCCGGAGAGCTCCGAAGCTGGGTAAACCACCGCGTGCTACTCGCATACCCGCTCCCGGGCCTATCAGCAGCAGTCTTACCCGCACACTTAGCCCTTGTGGCATCTGTCGACTCGCAAGTCCTCCGTGAGAAATACCACGACAGTTGGCGCCCACCGTGGGGCGGTACTACTACTACGCTACCACGCTGCTGCTGTTTTCGCTGTCCGGGCGGGACCCTTTTTTCTTCATCGCCTCCGCCGCAGCGTCGCGCCGTCTCTCCGGTAGCGCTCGGGGGCTCGACATCGACCCACCCCCAGAGCGGCTGCGAGGGGTGGCGCGTCCTCGTCATCGGCCTCTTCGTCTACACCACCGCGGCGTCACGCCACCTCTCCGATAGCGGTCGGTGGCTCGACGTCGACATGCCCCCGGAATGGCCGTGAGGGGCGGCGTGACCTCGCCATCGGCCTTGCCTCCTTCACCACCACCGCAACGCCGGCCGCCCGTCCACGCGCGCCACACGCGGGGCCGTGTTTCGGTTGGCGGTGTCCACCCACGCGCCGCTCGCGTCTGCTCCCCTCTGCGTTGTGCCTTGCTCCGGCTGAAACACGCATTCGCTCCTCATACCATCTATGCAAGCTAGCTAGATGCAAGTCAAACCATTGGCCATACACTAGCAAAGTACTACCCAGACTACCCCATACACCCATGCATAGTCCAGATGCAATCCAGAAGTTCCCTGTGCACTACTCATACGTTGCCCATACACTTTCTGTACAACAGTCAGATATTGGTCGGGCAATGGTCAGATAACGGCCCGGACAGTGGCTCGACCTCGACCCCGCGCTGCTCTGCTGCAGCCGCAGTTTCGCCGCCGCACTCGCAGAGTCACCGCTAACGCACCACCCCGGCTGCGCCCTTGCACTGCCCACGAAGCTCCTCTGGAGGCTGCTGCCTCGGCACACGCAGGCCCTGCGTGCGAGCTCTCCCTCCCAAGCCCCGCAACGCGCCGTGCCTCGGCTCCCCTCGCGTGCCTCCCCGCCCGCGTCGGCTGCCGCCGTGGAGGCCGGCTTTCACTCCCGCCGCGGCCGCATCCCGTCCGGCCGGCTCACCGCCACTGCCGGGTCCGCGCCTGCTGCTCCCACGCCGAATGACTGGCTCGCCGGCTCCAGCCGCCTGCATGCCCGGATGCCTCTACCGCGCGGTCGCGCCCCGAGCGCCATCTCCGCCTGCAGCTCCGGCCCCCGCCGCCTGTGCTGCTCCGCACACCTGGCCGCCTCCCGCGCCCCTCTGGCCGCCTTGCCCGTGGCCAGGTGCCCCGCCAGCCGGCTGCTCGTCAGCCACTCGACCGTCGGGTCCGCCCAGCCTATGGCCGCCTGCTCCGAGCCACCTCTACCACCCGGCCTGCGACGGGCTGGCTTCCCGCGCCGCTGGTCCACCTCCCGTGCGCGCCCGGCCGGACGCCCCTCCACCAACACCGGCGCCGCCTCCTCACCCGCCTCGCCGCCTGGTTCCACCCGCCTGCCGGCTCCGCTGTCCGTGACCGCTGTGGCAACGGCTCCTCGGCCGGCTGCTGCCGCGCCTCGTCGCCACCTTCGCCACTCCGGCGACGCCGGCTGCTCGCGCCTCCCGGTCGGGTGCTTCATGCCTGCCGGCTCCGCCCCAGCCACCTCTGCCTCTACCAGCCGCCGGGTGCTCCACCCCGAGCTCGGACTCCGCCTCGCCTGCGCTGGTACGGCGGCCGCCTGTCTACTCCCACGCGCCTCCGCCACTCGGCCCGCCTGTGGCCGACTCCTGCTCGCCGCACAGTCGGCCCCCCATGCCTAGGCCGCCTGCTTTGTGCCGGCTTCGGGTGCCCGCCCCGTGACCGGCCACGTCCCGCTCTCCGCCGCCTCTGGCTTGTGACGGCCAGGTCCGCCCCGCTTTCCCTGCAACACAGGCGCCGGCTGCTGCCGCCTCCCGCCGCGCATGACGAGATGGAGTTCTCCGACAGGTGCATCAGCCAAGACCTCACATTGGACTTGAGAGCCAAAGAGAAGTAGTTGGCAAACACCTTATCATCTCTTCCCCCGACAACCTGAACAATAATGGTGTAGATGCTGAGAAACTCTGTCGGGTTCAGCCGCCCATCATACTTCTCTGGTATCTCTGGCTTGAATGTGCAAACGGATGGCCAACGGACTTGCCGCAGCTCATGAGTAAAGGCAGGGAACCCAGCCTCGAAAGGTAGGCACCCGCCAATACCGAGCGTAGGCTCGTCGACTTCGGGGCCATCGCACCCATTGGTTTGGCGGTGGTCGTTGCAGCATCGCTCAACGATGACGCGCCCGTCTCCCACCCGCATATCCTCTAGGGCTCGCCGTCGGCCTGGACGTGCTTGAGGGTTAGAAGAGGCCATCGAGACATCGTCAGGTTCTTGATTCTGCTGTGCCCGCGATGGCTGCCGTGGCGGGGACTGCACCGTGGGGGTACCCCCTTCCGTACGGCCAGCAACACGAGCCATGGTTGTCGCTTGGTGAGGCCGTGGCGGGTCAGCTCGATGCGAGCCCCCAGCCTCGGCAAAACCGAGCATACTTTGGATGGTGGCACGCCATTTGTCCATCTGCTCAGCCGCTGGTGGAAACCTCAGCAGCAGCTAAGCCCGCGCCATGGCCCCTCTGGCTGTACATGGCATTGGTGATGATGAAGTAGATCGCACCATTGCCCGGCTCCCGATTGCACCAGTGGCGGCACCATCGCGCCCCCACTGTTATGGGGCGTCCACCTAGATGGCAGGGTGGCGCGATGAGGGCCAGTAGCTCTGCCAGGCGCAACGACTTGGTCGACCCGTCCTGGGTAGGCACACGCACTGCGGTCGCTCCTGTGGTGGGGGCGGCCGGAGGGCGGCGGTTCGCCCCAGCCCTAGCATGTCCGCGTTCTGGGAATGGGGGTCCCCAGACTCGCCTGCCTGTAGCCCACGCCATGGCTTTGCTGGCAGGCCTGTACAGCCCATCTTCATCAGCAAGGAATCAAGACCCTCGCGAGGGGCCAAGCCTCGCGAGGAGGACGACACAAGACCTCCTCAGGAGCGGCCTCACTAGGCTGGCTCGTGAGGGGTAGAGAGTTCAAGGTCGGGAAAACCTCGCGAGGTTCTCGTGACGTAAGCCATGATGATCAAGACCAGGCGAGCGCCAGGCGGGTGCCAGCGCGTGCAGCGTCCTTGTTTCCTCTTTGGTGCTAAGGGGGCAAGCGCAGGCGCGGAGTACCGAGGCATCAAGCAAAGGTTTCCATATTGGTGCAATGAGACCAAGACCAGAACGACGGCAAGACGGAGGTCACCATGGAGCCCGGAACAGCGTCAGCACCAGAACCTTTGGCAGGCGAAGACCACCTTTTGTTAGGATAGCTTGTACTATTTGTCCCCCTTCAAACTGTCCGTTGTGGGATCCCTTCCCGCTCAATATTTGGGAAGAGGACCAGGGCCCCTAAATAGGACTAGACACCACCATAGGGGGCATGGAAGGAAGAGCATCCTCAACCTCACAAGTTCACCAAGCACAAGAACGCCTCAACCTCTGGAGGTTGTTCTTCCCCTTGTACTATTCGTCCTCAGCCCAAGAGGCAATCCACCACCACCACACTGGAGTAGGGTATTACACCACAACGGTGGCCCGAAGCAGTATAAATCTTGTGTCCTTTGTGTTGCGAGTTCGTGGAGTTGGTTCATGAGATCCTAGCCAAGTTAGGACGTGGATGGATAGGGGGGAGATCTTTGCGCGCACCTCAGTGTTCGAACCTTAAGGGTTTTGCTGGAACCCATGATCCATCATTTGGCACGCCAGGTAGGGGTGCGCCGGAGTCTCCCTTCCGTCGGCTCGCGCTCCACCATCTCCACACCCGCTCCCCATGTTGGACGCCCCTCCAGCTAGATCCACCGGTGCCCGCGGCGTCGCTTGGGGGATCCGAGCCCTTGCCCCCGCCTTGCGGCAGGTGCAGTGGCCACCCAAGTTCAAGCCGGAGATGCCGCCGCGCTACGACAGCGCGGCAGACCCGTCGGCTTTCCTACTAGCATACTAGGAGGCCATCCTGGAAGCCGGGGCGACGACAAGATCATGGCCAACTGGTTCCCAATGGCCCTTGTGGGCGTGCCGCGCGCCTGGCTCCTCCACTTGCCAGAGTCTTCTGTCGCCACCTGGGAGGGGCTGCACAGCCTCTTCGTCACTCGCTTCGGGGAACCGGTGAAAGCACAAGTGCTCCCTAGGTGGTTCTGATAATTGATGACAACATATCTCTTGTTGGACTAACATTTCGATCTAGCATGTTTCAGACAAGTTCAACAATGGAGTGGCATGGACTAAAGGTTGTGGGAACTCCTTCAAGATGCTAAGGACAAAGGATTGGCTAAAGCTTCAAGCTCAAGACTCTTCATTTTATATTTTAGTGATCCAAGATCACATTGAGTCTTTAGGAAAAGCCAATACTATCAAGGAGGGATGAGGTATTGCTTAGTGAGCCTCTTGCTTCATGTGCTTAGTGATATGCTCCAAAACCCTCAGCTACTTTCCCACTTCCACATATGACCTAAACCCTAAGCCAAACTCGGTCCTACCGATTCTTCCTATCCGGCGCCACCGAGTTTCACTTGTCATAAGCCACCGCCAAACCCTAATCAGTTCGGTCTCACCGATGGGATCTCGGTCTCACCGAGATGGGCTTGCAAACTCTCTGGTACCCATTGCAATATTCTCGGTCCCACCGAGATATGCAATCGGTCCCACCGAGTTTGCTTGATCAAATCTCAGTTTCACTTATTACCCAAATCGGTCCCACCGAGTTTGAGTAATCGGTCAAACCGAGTTTTGGATTTACCCTAACCCTAGCACATTGGTCCCACCGAGTTGATCCAGTCGGTCCCACCGAAATCACTAACGGTCACTAGGTTTACATTTTTGGTCCGACTGAGTTTATTGATTCGGTCCCACCGAGATTTGAAAACTGTGTGTAACGGTTGGATTTTGTGTGGAGGCTATATATACCCCTCCACCTCCTCCTCATTCGAGAGAGAGCCATCAGAACACACACACCATTCCAACTCATATGTTCTGAGAGAGAACAACCTACTCATGTGTTGAGACCAAGATATTCCATTCCTACCATATGAATCTTGATCTCTAGCCTTCCCAACTTGCTTTCCACTCAAATCTTCTTTCCACCAAATCCAAATCCTATGAGAGAGAGTTGAGTGTTGGGGAGACTATCATTTGAAGCACAAGAGCAAGGAGTTCATTACCTACACACCATTTGTTACTTCTTGGAGAGTGGTGTCTCCTAGATTGGCTAGGTGTCACTTGGGAGCCTCCGACAAGATTGTGGAGTTGAACTAAGGAGTTTGTAAGGGCAAGGAGATCGCCTAGTTCGTGAAGATCTACGGCTAGTGATGCAAGTCCTGTGTGGGCGATGGCCATGGTGGGATAGACAAGGTTGCTTCTTCATGGACTCTTTGTGGGTGGTTGCTTCTTCGTGGACCCTTCGTGTGTGGAGCCCTGTGTGGACTCGCGCAACCGTTACCCTTGGGTGGAGCCCTGTGTGGACTCGCGCAACCGTTACCCTTCGTGGGTTGAAGTCTCCATCAACATGGATGTAGGATAGCACCACCTATCCGAACCACGGGAAAAACATCCGTGTCTCCAATTGCGTTTGATCTTTCCAAACCCTCCCCTTTACATTCTTGCAAGTTGCATGCTTTACATTCCGCTGCTCATATACTCTTAGCATACTTGCTTGGTATGTATTGTGTGTGCTGAAATTGTGCCTAAACTCCACTTAAACCGAAAAAGCTTAAAAAATTGCAACTCTAGCATTAAGTGTCTAATCACCCCCCTCTAGACACATCTACTTCTAGATCCTACAAGTGGTATCAGAGATTTGGTCTCCATTGCCTTGGTTTAATCACCATTGGAGGAAGATGGATGTGTCTACATTAGGGTGTCTTAGACATAGAGTGCCTATTCTTGAGGGAGAGTATTTTCATGAGTGGAAAAATGAGATGCTTGTAATCTTCAACCAATATCATTTGAACAAGTATATTTCTAGCCCTTGTGCACCCCATATTGATCCCTTGCATCCTACCCTAGATGAAGATATTGACATGATTCGCAATCTTAGAACTATTGAGCTCATCATTAGAGGATTGCCCAAAAATTTGATTGCTAGTTTGCCTACTCACAATTGTGCCTATACCATATGGAAATTTCTTGAGGAACGATTTCCCGATTATTCCTTGAAAACTTTGGATGAAATTCTCCATAAATCTATTGCCTTGAGTAAGATGAACTCTAGTGATCCTAGTTTTGGTAAATGTCTTTTTGAACTTGCTAATCTTAAGCATGCTAAAGGAGATGTTGGAATCATTAATGATATCATATTCAAAGCTATAATAATTCATAAAAGTGACCACTTTGATAATCATTTATCTAATGAATTACCCTCTCTAGGAAATGATGAGTCACAAGATCATGATGAACATGAATATTATGATGATGATGATAGTGACTTCGATCTTGATGATGCAATGAGACATTTTGGTCTTATGGCAAATCTTCGGGGATATGAATCAGGAGGGAAGGAATGGGTTCTTGATAGTGGATGTACTGATCATATGACTGGAGATGAAGAGATGTTTCGTGAGCTTGCTGAAAATGACGGCCCTCGAAAATATGTCACCTTTGGTGATAATTCAAAGGGTAAAGTGGTTGGCCTTGGTAAGGTGGCCATCTCACATGATAGTTCCATACAAAATGTCATCCTCATTGAATCTCTTGGCTACAACTTACTTTCAGTATCTAGACTTGCTGATTTCAGTTTGAATGTCCTATTTACTGAGGTAGATTGCCAAGTATTTTGTCGAGACAATCATAAAATGGTCTTTATGGGTATGCGTAGAGGTGATCTTTACATTGTCGATTTCTCTAAAAAGGCACAACCTAAAACTTGCTTTGTTGCTAAATCCTCAAAAGGTTGGTTGTGGCATAGACGACTAGGTCACGTTGGCATGAGAAACCTTGACAAGCTTATTAAAGGAAATCATATCCTTGGAGTTAACGATGTCATATTTGATAAGGATAGACTTTGCAGTGCTTGTCAAGCAGGTAAACAGGTTGGAGGAAGACATCCCGTGAAGAACATCATGACCACAAGGAGGCCACTCGAGCTACTTCACATGGATCTTTTTGGTCCCAACGCCTACAAGAGTCTCGGTGGAAATTCTCTTGGTCTAGTTATAGTTTATGATTTTTCAAGATTTACGTGGGTGTTCTTTCTTAATGACAAATCGCAGGTCCAGAAGATCTTCAGAAACTTCGCTAGGAAGGCCCAAAATCAGTTTGATGTGAAGATCAAAAAGGTTCAGAGTGACAACGGAACGGAGTTCAAGAACGCAAATGTGGACACCTTTCTTGATGAAGAAGGGATTTCACACGAGTTCTCGGCTACGTACACACCTCAACAAAATGGAGTTGTTGAGAGGAAGAACCGGATGCTCATCGAAATGGCAAGAACGATGCTTGATGAATACAAGACACCAAAGCACTTTTGGGCAGAAGCGGTTGAGACAGCTTGTCACGCAACAAATCGCTTATATCTTCACAAGCTACTTGGCAAAACGGCATACGAGCTTCTCACCGGTAACAAACCCCAAGTTGGATACTTTCGAGTATTCGGCTCAAAGTGCTACATTCTTGATAAGCATTGTCGTTCAAAGTTTGCTCCTAAATCTCATGAAGGTTTTCTACTTGGTTATGGCTCAAACTCTCACACTTACCGTGTCTACAACAATTTCACCCGAAAGGTTGAAGAGATGGTAGATGTGAAGTTTGATGAATCTAATGGCTCGCAAGTAGAGCAACTGCCAATTGATGTAGGAGACAAAGACCCTTCAGAAGCAATTCAAGACTTGTCCATTGGCAAAATTCGTCCAATGGAGGTGAAGGAGAGTACTTCATCCGTTCAAGTGGAAGCTTCTACTTCACGATAAGGTGAACCAAGAATCGACACGGAAGCATCCACAAGTGGGATACACCAAGATGAAGAAAACGAGGAAATACGTCAAGACAAACATCAACAACCTCCTTCTCCACCACGACAAGAGAACGACGACGTCAACAATGAAGAAGGCCAAGAAGAAGAACAAGATGAAGAAGATGTTCAACGAAGACCCAAGCAAAAGCTCTCACGAGTTCGAGCAAGAATTGCCAAAGATCATCCCGTCGAGCAAATCCTCAATGATATACAAACCGGGAGAATCACTCGCTCAAAAACTCGTTTAGCTAACTTTTGTGAAAACTATTCATTCATCTCTAGCATTGAACCTATGAAGGTTGAAGAAGCATTGGAAGATCCGGATTGGATAAACACTATGCATGAAGAGCTACATAATTTTGAGAGAAACCAAGTTTGGACATTGGTCGAGAAGCCCGACAACAACCACAACATCATTGGTACGAAATGGGTGTTTCGCAACAAGCAAGATGAAGATGGACAAGTGGTTCGCAACAAAGCACGTCTCGTTTCCCAAGGGTACACACAAGTAGAATGGACTATGGTGAGACATATGCTCCCGTTGCTAGATTTGAGTCCATTCGCATCTTACTTGCCTATGCTAATCACCATAATATCACCTTGTACCAAATGGACATTAAAAGTGCTTTTCTATATGGTGAAATAGAGGAGGAAGTTTATGTCAAACAACCTCCCGGCTTTATCAATCCTAAGAAACCAAATCATGTTTATAAACTTCACAAAGCTCTTTATGGTCTTAAACAAGCTCCTAGAGCATGGTATAAATGCTTGACCAAGTTCCTTACTACAAGTGGTTTTGAAATTGGTAAAATTTATTCTACTCTTTTTACTAAAAGGGTTAATGGAGAACTATTTGTATGCCAAATCTATGTTGATGATATCATATTTGGTTCAACTAACCCTCTCTTTAGTGAAACGTTTGGAAAGCTAATGTCAGAGAAGTTTGAGATGTCTATGATGAGTGAACTCAAATTCTTTCTTGGGTTGCAAATCAAGCAAACTAAGGAAGGTACATTTGTCTCTCAAACAAAGTACACCAAGGACTTATTCAAGAAGTTCAATATGCAAGAATGCAAAGGTACGTCTACACCCATGCCTACTAGTGGACATAATGATTTGACCAAAGATGGTGAACCTGTTGATCAAAAGGTTTATCGCTCTATGATCGGGTCATTGTTATACCTATGTGCTTCACGTCCCGATATTATGCTAAGTGTGTGCATGTGTGCACGATATCAAGCTGCTCCTAAAGATTGTCATCTTAAGGCTGTGAAAAAGATAGTGAGATATTTAATCCATACACCAAATTTTGGCATTTGGTATCCTAAGAGGTCTTCTTTTGATCTTGTTGGCTATTCCGACTCGGATTATGCCGGAGACAAGGTTGATAGAAAGTCCACTTCGGGTACTTGTCAATTTCTTGGCAGATCCCTTGTGTCTTGGTCTTCCAAGAAACAAAACTCGGTATCCTTATCCACCGCCGAAGCGGAATACATTGCCGCTGGTTCATGTTGCGCTCAATTACTTTGGATGACCCAAACTCTTAAAGATTATGGGATTTATGTGAGACATGTTCCACTGCTTTGTGACAATGAAAGTGCTATCAAAATTGGTCATAATCCTGTACAACATTCTCGAACTAAGCATATTGAAGTTCGTCATCATTTCATTCGAGATCATGTTGCTAAGGGTGACATCAATCTTAAGCACGTTCGCACTGATAAGCAATTAGCGGATATATTCACTAAAACGCTTGATGAGAAAGTGTTTTGCAGGTTGAGAGGAGAATTGAACATCATTGATGCTTCGAACTTGGAGTAGAAACTCCATTGGATACATGCAAGACATGAGCTTATGACTAATCCATGATATATCTCTTATGATAACTATCTTATATCTTGGATATATTTGCACCTTGCATGTTGTCTAACCCATGTAGGTGCTTGGTTGAATCTAATTCCATGAGATTGCGACTCACTCATATCTTGAGCAATCTCTACATCACCAAGACTCTACACAATTGTGGTTGAAGACAAGGAAGCACAAAACCATTCAAACATATCCTTTGACAAATTCTATATTAAGCTTCATGATTGTCATTTTTGGATACACGAGTGCTTTTCCTTGCAAGAACTAACCCATGTAGGTAGATGAACTCAAACTCCAAATGGTGCTCCCAACTCTCGATGAGCTACATCAATCTTGAGCACCCACACAAGTTCAACTACATGAGCAAGAACCACACCACCACCCAAGGTATGTTATTCCATCCTAGAGAAGCTTTACTCCAAGACATGAGTCAAAGCAACTCAACAATATGTGAATACATCAAGATGCTTAAACGAAAGATGGTAACCCCATTTTGAGCTTAAACGATGAGTATGACCTATGATCAAGTGTTCTCACTTGACTCCTAAGTCAATATACTCTAACATAGGTGACTATGTCACTGCCCAATTCTAGATGAAGTTCTCTTGTGTTCTTTTCTGAGTTATTGCATTTGTCCCTTGCATATTCGTTTCTTTCCTTTTCAATCAAAAAAAAACTTCATCTAGAAACTTTCACTCTTTTCTTTTTGGTTTTTGTTCTGCATATTTCTGCATCAAATTCCTTACAAATCTTTCAGCTAATTCATTGCAAATCTTTGTGAGATCTTACTTGACTAGTGAGCTTAGGTGACAAGTGTTTTTCTCTGTGATGAACTCGGTTTCACCGAATTGCCATTTTCGGTCCAACCGAATCCCTTCGGTACTACCGAAACATGCCACTCGGTGCCACCGATTTTGCAACAGGAAAAACAGTTTGCCACATATTCTATATTTCTTCTGATCCAGCTCCACTCAATGAATCTTGTCCTCTACAAGCATCACAGTTTTATTCCCTGCTTTGTACTGAATCTCAAGGACCAAACCTATTCGACGGATTCCAGGAAAAACCTTTTTGGAAATTGATGTCAAAGGGGGAGAGAGATCACATAAAAAGCTTATCACCTACAAAGGAGAGAAAGTACTAAGGGGGAGAGAATACTCAAGGATCCCATATATTAAGGGGGAGAAAGAAATCCCCAAAGGGGGAGAGAATACTCAAGGATCCCAGATGCTTGATATTCGAGAGGAGAGATGCCACATGTCTTTTTGGGGGGAAAGACATGTTCATATGAACTCACTTGAATTAAGTTCTATTCATATCTTTCAGCTCTGATTTTCTGTTTCCTATCTTCTCCCAATATCCCATGTACGATTCAGGGGGAGCAAGACACCTAAGGGAAAGAAATCAGTCAAATTCATTGCATATCTTTATTCTTGGGGACATGTTGAATTCAATGTGGTACCTTGTACTCACTCTCTACATGTCATCCCAGTCTTGGTATTCTTGTGGTTTCTTTTGTTTGCTCTGGCTAGTGGATGTATCTGTGTTATCTAACCTTGTTTGTGTAGGTTCATTCCATCCTAAGCCAACTCAAGACCACAAGGTAAGTATATGCATCAAAATCATGAGTATGAAGAGTTCTTGCTTATGTACATACTGTTTGCAAGAAGGACTCATGATCATGAAGGTATTTTCCTTGATAATCTTTTGCTCTAATGCATATGGCCAAGATGCATGTAACACATTGCCTACTCTGTCATGGTTATGCTCTCTCACATGTCTCTATATTTCATATTTACATGAGTGCATACATGTAGGGGGAGTCTATGCTTGTTACATGTTCTTCCAAAGCTTTACTTGTTGTTCTTTATATCTTTATCTAAAGCTTTGATGTATGTTGCCATCAATTACCAAAAAGAGGGAGATTGAAAGCACAAGTGCTCCCTAGGTGGTTTTGATAATTGATGACAACATATCTCTTGTTGGACTAACATTTCGATCTAGCATGTTTCAGATAAGTTCAACAATGGAGTGGCATGGACTAAAGGTTGTGGGAACTCCTTCAAGATGCTAAGGACAAAGGATTGGCTAAAGCTTCAAGCTCAAGACTCTTCATTTTATATTTTAGTGATCCAAGATCACATTGAGTCTTTAGGAAAAGCCAATACTATCAAGGAGGGATGAGGTGTTGCTTAATGAGCCTCTTGCTTCATGTGCTTAGTGATATGCTCCAAAACCCTCAGCTACTTTCCCACTTCCACATATGACCTAAACCCTAAGCCAAACTCGGTCCTACCGATTCTTCCTATCCGGCGCCACCGATTTTCACTTGTCATAAGCCACTGCCAAACCCTAATCAGTTCGGTCTCACCGATGGGATCTCGGTCTCACCGAGATGGGATTGCAAACTCTCTGGTACCCATTGCAATATTCTCGGTCCCACCGAGATATGCAATCGGTCCCACCGAGTTTGCTTGATCAAATCTTAGTTTCACTTATTACCCAAATCGGTCCCACCGAATTTGAGTAATCGGTCAAACCGAGTTTTGGATTTACCCTAACCCTAGCACATCGGTCCCACCGAGTTGATCCAGTCGGTCCCACCGAAATCACTAACGGTCACTAGGTTTACATTTTCGGTCCGATCGAGTTTATTGATTCGGTCCCACCGAGATTGGAAAACTGTGTGTAACGGTTGGATTTTGTGTGGAGGCTATATATACCCCTCCACCTCCTCCTCATTCGAGAGAGAGCCATCAGAACCCACACACCATTCCAACTCATATGTTCTGAGAGAGAACCACCTACTCATGTGTTGAGACTATGATATTCCATTCCTACCATATGAATCTTGATCTCTAGCCTTCCCAAGTTGCTTTCCACTCAAATCTTCTTTCCACCAAATCCAAATCCTATGAGAGAGAGTTGAGTGTTGGGGAGACTATCATTTGAAGCACAAGAGCAAGGAGTTCATTACCTACACACCATTTGTTACTTCTTGGAGAGTGGTGTCTCCTAGATTGGCTAGGTGTCACTTGGGAGCCTCCGACAAGATTGTGGAGTTGAACTAAGGAGTTTGTAAGGGCAAGGAGATCGCCTACTTCGTGAAGATCTACCGCTAGTGAGGCAAGTCCTGTGTGGGCGATGGCCATGGTGGGATAGACAAGGTTGCTTCTTCGTGGACCCTTTGTGGGTGGTTGCTTCTTCGTGGACCCTTCGTGGGTGGAGCCCTGTGTGGACTCGCGCAACCGTTACCCTTGGGTGGAGCCCTGTGTGGACTCGCGCAACCGTTACCCTTCGTGTGTTGAAGTCTCCATCAACGTGGATGTAGGATAGCACGACCTATCCGAACCACGGGAAAAACATCCGTGTCTCCAATTGCGTTTGATCTTTCCAAACCCTCCCCTTTACATTGTTGCAAGTTGCATGCTTTACATTCCGCTGCTCGTATACTCTTTGCACACTTGCTTGATATGTATTGTGTGTGCTGAAATTGTGCCTAAACTCCACTTAAAACGAAAAAGCTTAAAAAATTGCAACTCTAGCATTAAGTGTCTAATCACCCCCCTCTAGACACATCTACTTCTAGATCCTACAACCGGCGGTCCCCGTCGTCGCAGCTATACTCGGCGGTTCGCGAGCACCACCCTCAGATCGACACATCAAACCTTACCTTCGCCAGATCAGCGTCGCTTCCAAGCGCCCGGGGGCTCCGCCCCGCTGGGCCGCGCCGGAGGCCAACCTCACCGTCGACTCGGAGGACCATCCCGCCTCCACCGTTGGTTCGGGTGCACTCCCGATGTTGTGCGCACCCACCATCTGCCACGTATCCATCACCAAGACGCTCGTCGACGGTGGCGCGGGCCTCAATGTGCTCTCTCTCTCGAGGCCTTCAGCCTCCTACATGTACCGTTCGAGCGACTCCGCCCCAGCAAGCCCTTCTCAGGAGTTGGCGGAGGCACCGCCCACTCCCTAGGACAGATCCCCGTGACCTTCGGCACGCGCGACAACTACCGCACCGAGCTCATCGACTTCGACATCGCCCGCATTGGCCTCCCATACAACGTCATCCTCGGGTACCTAGCACTGGCCCAGTTCATGGCAGCAACCCATCCTGCTTACAATCTCATAAAGATGCCGGGGAGCTAGGGTGTCCTCACGGTCAAGGGGGACGCCAAGGAGGCCCTGGCGGTGCTCAAGCTTGCCCTTAAGGCCGCCGCGGCAGCACGACCAACCAAGGCGGATACCTCCAAGGCCAAGGGATTCGTACCAACCAAGAAGAACCAGTTCTTCACTCAGGCCAAGGCAGAAACCAATCAAGTGTTGGTCGAGGAGGACGGGTCCTCAGGGGCCACCTTTACCATAGGCGCCAGCCTCGAGCCTACTCGGGAGGAGGCGCTAGTAAAGTTTTTGCATGCAAACAAGGGATTGTTCGCCTGGGAGACCGATCAGCTAGTAGGGGTCCCAAGAGAGGTAATAGAGCACCACCTGAAGGTGTGCCCCAATGTACGCCCTGTGTAGCAGAAGGCAGGGCGGGAGTCCACGGAGAAGCAAGCTTTCATCGTCCAAGAAACTCACAAGTTGGAGGCTGCGGGTGTCATACGCGAGGTTCGGTACCCCGAGTGGCTGGCGAACCCCGTCGTCGTCCCCAAGAAAGGCGGGAAGGAGCGGATATGCATCGACTTCACCAACCTCAACAAGGCCTTCCCCCAAGATCTGTTCCCGCTTCCACGCATGGACTAGATCGTCGACTCCACCGCCGAGTGTGACTTGCTATGCTTCCTGGATGCATTCTCAGGATATCACCGGATCAAGATGGTGGTAGAAGATGTGGAGAAGATGGCCTTCCTGACCCCGTGTGGGGTGTACTGCTACACCTGCATGCTGTTCAGGCTGCGCAACGCGGGCGCAACCTTCCAGCGACTCATGCACATCGCCTTAGGGCGGCAGCCCGAGAGAAATGCTGAAGCCTACGTCGATGACATCATGGTGAAGTCTCGGGAGGCGGGGACCTTGATCCAAGACCTGGAGGAGACCTTTGAAAGCCTTCGCCAGGTGGACTTGCGGCTCAATCCGGAGAAATGTGTGTTTGGCGTCCCTTCCGGCAAGCTGCTGGGTTTCCTGGTGTCCCACAGGGGGATCGAGGCCAACCCAGAGAAGGTGAAGGCCATTGAAGACATGAGTCCACTACAGACCCTCAAGGAAACACAGAAGTTGGCTGGTCGGGTGACTGCGTTGGGGTGCTTCATCTCCAAGATGGGAGAGCGCGCCCTACCCTTCTTCAAGCTGATGAAAAAGAAGGGCCCGTTCAAGTGGACCTCGGAGGCCGACCAAGCTTTCCAGGACCACAAGAGATACCTGACCAGCCCTCCAATGATGGTGGCGCCACGACCTCGCGAGCCCCTAGTGCTCTATCTTGCTGCCACCCCGTACTCAGCCAGCGCGGCCTTGGTGGCGGTTAGGGAAGAACACCAAGCGAAGGGCGCATCGCGCCATGCCACGCCTCCAGCAGAGACGACACAAGACCAGAAGGGCGCCACAAGGGCCACAGCAGCAGCGGCAGAGGATCAGGCTCGGCAGGACGACGCCCCCAAACCCGCGAAGACTTCAGCAAGCGACCAATCGTTGGGGGGTCTACCCCCTCAGGAGAAACCCTAGCTTCCAGAAGACGCAAATCTCGTCAGCACGCCAACCCTCGTCGAGCACCCGGTATACATTGTCATCACGGTGTTGCGGGACGCACGAGCGCGGTACCCCATGCCTTAGAAGCTCCTACTCCCACTCCTAGTAGCCTCGCGAAAGCTGCGACACTACTTCCAGGGCCACCCCATCAAGGTCGTCTCAGCTTACCCATTGGAGAGAGTGCTAAGGAGCCCCAAGTCTGCTAAAAGAGTCACTGAATGGAACATCGAGTTGCAAGCATTCCAGCTGGATTTCAGTACTACCAGGGTCATCAAGGGGGCCGTGCTCTCTGATTTCGTGGCAGAATGGACGGACGCCCCGTCACTTGAAGAAGGCGAAGACAGGTCCCTCTCGTCGGGAAGCGAGGCGCCTGACGGCTGGGTCATGTATTTCGATGGTACTTTTGCGCGCTAGGGCGTGGGGGCTGGAGCAGTTCTCATCTCGCCCACTCAGGACAAGCTCTACTACACCGTGCAGCTCAGCTTCCAGCTCGGAAAGAAAGTCTCCAACAACATTGCAGAATACGAGGGCCTCATAGCCAGCCTGAAGGCTGCGGTTGCGCTGGGAGTGAAGCGTCTCACTATCATGGGTGACTCACAGCTCCTCATCAACTTCTCTAACAAGGTATACGAGCCAAAGGACGAGCACATGGAAGCATACCTCACAGAGGTGAGCAAGATGGAGAAGCAATTTCTTGGCCTGGAGTTGCAGCACGAGCCCCGTGGCACCAACAAGGAAGCAGACGACATCGCTAGAAGAGCATCCAAGCAACAACCCCAGGAGCCAGGCATCTTCGAGGAGCGGCTCTTCAAGCCATCAGCAACGCCGCCGCTATCAAGAACAACTCAGCCTTGGGAGGAACTCCCGCAGCCGCCTGCTCAGGAGCCCCAGCCTGTGGCCCGACCTAACGGGCACGTATAATCCTGGCGCTCGAGCCCCAGGTGGGATGCTGGACCAAGGAATTCAGGGAATACCTGATGCAAGGGGCTTTGCCAGAGAAGGAGGAGGACGCGGAGCATGTGGCCTGTCATTCCACGGCATACTGCATCCAGGACGATGAGTTATGCAGAAAGTGACCAAATGATGTTACACTGCGTTGTATCTCCAGGGAACAGGGGAAAGAGCTAATAGCTGACATACACGGCGGAGACTTTGGGCACCACCCGTCGTCGCGAACCCTCGACGACAAAGAATTCCGAAGTGGATTCTACTGGCCTACGGCAACGACGCGGCCGAGCTGGTGAAATCCTGCGAGGCCTGCCAATTCCATGCCAAGCAGATCCATCAGCCAGCTCAGGGCCTCCAGACCACCCCACTTTCATGGCCGTTCGCGGTCTGGGGGCTGGATATTCTGGGCCCGTTCCCACGGGCGCCTGGGGGCTATCAATACCTCTACGTCGCCATCGACAAGTTCACTAAGTGGCCGGAGGTTGAAGCCGTCTGTGCCATCCCAGCTGGCTCAGCAGTCAAGTTCATCAAGGGCCTCGTGAGCCGTTTTGGGGTCCCCAACCGCATCATCACTGATAATGGCTCGCAGTTCATGAGTAATCTCTTCAAGTCATATTGTGCTAACCTTGGAACGCAGATCTGCTACGCCTTAGTAGCACACCCCAGGTGCAATGGCCAGGCCGAACGCGCCAACGCAGAGGTCCTGAAGGGCCTCAAGACCAGGACCTTCAAGAAGAAGCTCGAGGCCTGCGACAAGGGCTGGCACGACAAGCTCCAGTCTGTGTTGTGGTCGATCCACACCACCGCCACCAAGCCAATGGGCGAAACCCTGTTCTTCCTCATCTATGGAGCAGAAGCAGTCCTCCCTCATGAGGTCGAGCATCGCTCCGCACGGGTCCTGGAGTTTGATGAGACGCAGTAGGACGCCATGTGGGTGATGGACCTCATGCTGGGGGAGGAACGACGCCGTGAAGCTGCACTACGGGTGGCAAGAAACCAGCTGGCGCTGCGGCGGTACCACTGCCGCAGCGTCTGCTCCAGGACACTTGAGGTGTGTGACCTCGTCCTGAGGTGGGTGCTCTCTAGGGAGGGGCTGCATAAGCTCTCACCCATGTGGGAGGGCCCGCTCAAGGTCTTCCACGTCTCCAGGCCTAGCGCCGCGCGCCTGGAGACACAGGACGGGGTACCCGTCCAGAACGCCTAGAACATCAAACACCTCCGGAAGTTTTACCCATGAAGAAAGGCCCAGTGCATGTGAAGAAGCTCCGGTGCCTGTGAAGAAAGGCCCGGTGCCTGTGAAGCAAGGCCCAGTGCCTGTGAAGAAAGGCCTAGTGCCTGTGAAGAAAGGCCTCGTGCCTGTGAAGAATCGCTGCCCGTGACACTCACGTAATAATGAGTGGGGCTGTACATGCCCCGGAGCCTCAGGACAGCCGCCCTTGGGCCTCGGGGGCTCCCTTTCACGCCGAGTGGTAGCACTTAGCTCCGCTCTAGTGAGAAGAAGTCGAAGACTAGACTAGGTGTCGGACGCGGCTTTTCATTTGCTTTCCGAAGTTGGCTCACCCCTCTTTTTATTGAAATTTGCTTTCTGATGTCTCTTGCTGGTCCCGTTTTTTCGCTTTCTTCCTCTATCTCTGCCTTCGCCTCTTTGGTCGACCTGAACTCTCCCTCGCGTCCCTCACGAGGGGGCTGAACAGGTACCTTTGTGAGCTTCCTCCTTCTATCTTTTCGTGAAGCACCCTCGTTCGAGCCCACAAGCTGGTGCACCTCTCCTGGTCCGTGCCCCACGGGTATCGCGACGCGAAGCACTAAGTTAAGGCCAGCGGCGCCTATAACCAAGCCCCGGGTGAGCGATAAACCTTTTACGATTTTTTTGCAGTTCCTAAGCGCATATCAGGTCAAGGAGGCCTCGACAAGCACTAGGAAGCGAGTGCCTCGTGAGGAGGAGGTCACTCAAAACAAGTCGAGCTAAGTTATCCCTACATAAAATGACAATGTTATGACACGGCACAGGAACAACAAACATAACATAATGATTGAGATCATAATTCGATACACGGCCCTTCGGGGCCCACTATGGTTTCTTTCTGATGCGGGAAGGAAAAGAAGAACAAAATAGAAGCGGTGCCTACAGCGGTTCACGGGCGCAGGCCCCAGGGCCCTCATGAGCTCATCCGGACCCCTCCTCACGCTTCACGGAGGCGCAACAACGAGACGACCCACCCCCATCTTCGAAGCAGGCACAACGGCATGGCGGCTGGTCGTAGCCGCCACTGCTGGAGCTGTCGCTGGGGGAAGAGCTGCCATAACCGGACGGGACACGGTCGGCGCCAAGGGCGGGTTCGCCCCCATCCTCGTCGCGGCCGTCGCCAAGGACGAGCACCTCCTCGCCGTCGTTCATCTCGGGGCAGCACCCTACGCGGCGACCATCTTCCCCAAACACCCAAACATAGAGGGTCGCGTCGCCGTCGAACTTGAAGTGAAGGGTGCACCGCCTTCCCAGGCCACGTGAGCGGGTGAACGTCTTCTAACCGCGGGCCAGAGCTACTTTGCCCATGACGGAGACCTCGACCGCAACCCAAGAAGCCCTGCTGCAGCAGTCGTTCGCCTGTAGCCAAAGCCCGCCAGGACTTGATGCCGACAGCTCGTCGGCGAAGCAGCGCGGAAGCTGAAGCCAGTTACTGGCTGGGTTCTCCGACCAGACGACGAACTCCAGTAGCGTCTCCGCGAGTGGAAGCGTGGCCGGGGAAGCCGCGCTAACACGACACGTCTCCCTTCATCAACGGGACCGCCACAACCGGAGCGACCCCTGCCTCGCGAAGCGGCACGACCATAGCCGCACGGATCCACGGCAGGGGTTGCGGTGTGCTTGCGGGGACGGCCGCGTCCACACTTGGGCACCTGAGAGCCGGACCCCTTGCGAGGGGCCTTCCCCTTCTCCGCGGCGTGAACCTTCTTGACGGCGCCATTGGTGGCAGGAGAGGAACAAGGAAGGAGAAGAAGCGGAAGCGGAAGAGGAAGGATGTGCGATGGGGGCTCTGCACCCCTCCCATTTATACCAGGAGAAGGCCAACCAACACCCCCACGATCACAGGTAATGATGGTTTTCCTTGCATGTCGCATGGACTTGTCACGTCGGGAAGTTGCCGAGGCAGCATGGGGAAGCGGAGATGCCCATGTCCAATCAACCGCCACGCGTCGACCGAGGCTGCATGCTATTGGGGCCCACGGCGCTTCGCACTTGACCCATGGCTTCGCCTCGAAGCCAAGCCCAAGCGTGCCTTGGGCCCGGGGGCTACTGTCAGCGTTCTAGGAATGGGGGTCCCCAGAATCGCCTGCCTGTGGCCCACAGCGTGGCTTTGCTGGCAGGCCTGTACGACCCATCTTCATCAACAAGGAATCAAGACCCTCACGAGGGGCTAAGGCTCGCGAGGTGGACGACACAAGACCTCCTCAGGAGCAGCCTTACCAGGCTGGCTCATGAGGGGTGAAGAGTTTAAGGTCGGGCAAACCTTGCGAGTTTCTCGTGACGTAAGCCATGACGATCGAGACCAGGCGGGTGCCAGGTAGGCGCCAGCGCGCGCAGCGTCCTTGTTTCCTCTTTGGTGCTAAGGGGGCAAGTGCAGGCGTGGAGTACCGAGGCATCAAGCAAAGGTTTCCATATTGGTGCAACGAGACCAAGACCAGAAGGACGGAAAGACGGAGGTCACCATCGAGCCCAGGATAGCGTCACCGCCAGAACCTTTGGTAGGCGAAGACCACCTTTTGTCAGGATAGCTTGTACTATTTTTCCACCTTTCAAACTGTCCGTTGTGGGATCCCTTCCCTCTCAATATTTGGGAAGAGGACCAGGGCCCCTATAAATAGGACTAGCCACCACCATAGGGGGGATGGAAGGAGGAGCATCCTCAACCACACAAGTTCACCATGCACAAGAACGCCTCAACCTCAGGAGGTTGTTCTTCCCCTTGTTCTGTTCGTCCTCAACCCAAGAGGCAATCCACCACCACACTGGAGTAGGGTATTACACCACAACGGTGCCCCGAACCAGTATAATTCTTATGTCCTTTGTGTTGTGAGTTCGTGGAGTTAGTTCGTGAGATCTTAGCTAAGTTAGGATGTGGATCGATAGGGGGGAGATCTTCGCACACACCCCAGTGTTCGAACCTTATGGGTTTTGCCGGAACCCGTGATCCGACATAGCGCCATTGCTATGGCTGTGCCCGTCAGCGGGAGGAAGGGGCACAGATGGAATAACCCATTCACCCGTACCTTGTGGAGCATGGCCGTCGGGGCACTACTGATGTTGTTCTCCTCCGATGTTTCCCTCTCCCATGTCGGCTGCGGGGGAAGTGGTGATGGTGCCGCCTGCACCGACCCCGTCCCCAATAGTGTCCACGTCCTCGCGTGCCTCTGCACCCCCCGTAGTGTTAGAGGCCACGCGCGGCGGATCCTTCGAGGTGGATGGATGAGCCGAAGCACCAGATTTCTTCTTGGGTGCCATGCTTGATGGCGTCGTCGAAGGTGAAGACGGTGATGAAGATGACGTGCTGTGTACGCCTTCAGGTTCATGCAACCGATCCCCCTACCTGGAGCCCCTTGTTGGTTCCCCAGTGGGATGTCGTGTTGCACAAAGAGTAGAAGAACGTGCAGCAGCGCGATATTAATCACACACGCAATTTTACCCAGGTTCGGGCCGCCGTGAAGCATAAAACCGTACTCTTGCTTTGGTGGATTGATGGTGAAAGAATGATGGTGAGGCATAGTACACTGCTCGGCAGGGGTTTCCTTAGGGAGACAGTGGCTATACGCGTATGGGTGTGTATGTTGTCCAACCTCCCAACCCTCTCTAGGGTTGCCATGGGCCTCCTTTTATAGATTAAGGGGTCACGACAATAGAAAAACAGTCATTATGCACTGATAAGATAGCAAACAGTGCTGTCATACCTAACTCTGCAGGCTGACAGAGCGCATTAAATGCGCTGTTCAATGTCACATCATTGCTTTCCCGGCACGCCCTGCCGGGCTGTTTTGCCAGCTTCACACCTGCCTACTTGGCACATTGTAGGACGGGTGTCGTTCATGGGAATCTTTCGTAGAGAAAGGTTGCCATGTGGCAAATGGCTGCCACTTAGTCACTTTGCGGCTTGACACCGCACTGATTGACGACATGGGTCATGGCAGAGTGGTTGGGTGAGGTGGTTTTGCCTCTGTGAGCCCCGACAGGCCCTGCCGAGACGTCTTGGACGTCTTCTTCTAGGGGTGACCTCTTCCTTGCCGAGCTCGCCTGCCCGGCAAGGGAGGCTTTTCTCTTGGTGGTATCTTACTCCTTTGGCTTGATCTTGGTCCTCTTGATCTGCATGTAGGTCTTTTGAAGCTCTTGGCCTGTTGTACTCTGGCACGGCCTGGTGCTGTAATCTTGTTCCTGTGCGTGTGCACAGTCTGGGCAACAGACCCAGGGTTTGTTGCACCGACACTTTGCATCACCTGTCTTTGCCACAGTAAATAGTTGAAACCCACTAGCATGAGTATGAGTTGTTTGAGCCATGATGTGCCTACTCATTCATGCTTTCTTGTTATGCCTGGTATGCTTAGAGTTGTGTCAGGTCTAATTCATTTGGGATGGATTGGAATGGTTGTGAACATGTCCTACTCTTGAGAGGTAAGTGTGTGCACACAATTTCGTAAAGGTAGCGATGAGAGGCCACACAGGAGTACAAGGTGGGTTGTCTCATTGAAGTCATCCTCAGGAAATGAGTTCCATGTCTAAGATCCAATACAATTACTACCACACATTGGGTTCCGATAACTCGACCCCTCTCGGCTTATTGATTGCCTCGATCTTTGTCCATGAGTTGCAACTAGTTTCTGGTGTTTGTAGGTTGTGTTAGTAGTCTACCAAGTGGCACCCAGTAAAGGTGGGCTTGGGACAGACTAGGCACCATGGCCGGGTGTACCAAGCGTCACCCGTTTGGTGGGCTTGGAACCCTGTACTCATCATTTGGGGCCGTAGTGGAAACCCCGGCCGGACTTCCTTGCAGATGGAACTCAAATAGGCGATAAACCTGGACTGGAGACTTGTGTGGTTAGTCAGGTCGTGGCCGACACCCTTGCCAGGCATCCGCTTGAAGGTTTCCGAGATACATGATGTGTACATGGCGGTAAGTGGCGAGAGCGTGTGTGAAGAAGTACACCCCTGCAGGCTTAACATGATCTATTCGAATAGCCGCGTCCGCGGATATGGACTACTTGGAACACTTACATTGTTCATAGACAAGTTAAATGGATACTCTAAAATGCGCAAGATAAGCGTGAGTGCTATGGATGGCCTTCTCGTAGGGAGACAGGAGCGGATCCATAGTGGTGTATTGATGTGGTGAATATGTGGACTCATATGCGCCACCTCAAGAAATGCTGGTAGACGTAGTACATGTTAGCCAATGAGTCAAAGATGGCTTGCTGTCACTATAAAAAAATACACTTCCATGATGATACGTGTTTGTCATAGTAGGTCACGTTTTCAATCATGCATGTACATCCATGATGATTTTATGACAGAATCAAGATAGTCATACCAGTGCTGTCGTAGAAGTGTTCCATGACATTAACAAAATTATCATCACGGAAGTGTCCACTTCCATGATGATAAATCATGCATCATAGATTTGCTTTTGTGAAGGGTGACCGACACGTGGCATCCACCGTAATTGGTCGCCGTTAAGCTATCGGGTGCGGTTTTGGATCCGATAACCCGCTAACAGCCACGACCAATGTCGATTTTCCACGTGTAAAATTCTCATTGGCTAACGGAACCATGTGTCAGCTCCGCGTTGGCACGGGTGTCACTCATCCAATGGGCGAGATGCTCCTATGATATTATTGACACATGGAACGGCCCAAAAGTGGCCCATAAAGATTAAATGGGTCGGCCCAACTAAAGGCCCATAAGATTTTGCGGACCATAATGGGTCGGCCCAGCTAAAGGCCCACGAGATTTCGCCGACCATAATGGCTCGACCCAACTAAAGGCCCACAAGATTTTGAGGACACTTCTGGGCCAGCCCGTTAAAAGGCTGCCATGTTTTGGGCCAAATGCCGGCCCATATTTGATCCAGTCCATTAACAGCCTACCATGTTCCCGGCCTAATAATGGCCCATATGAGATCCGGCCCGTTAAAAGCCTACCACGTTCTGGGTCAAATTGCAGCCCAGATCAGATCCGGCCTTTTAAGAGGCTTTGGGCTAAATTATGGCCCATATCAAATTCGCCCCGTCAACTGGACGCTATGTTTTTGGTTCCACTTGCTAAAGGCCGAATTAGTAATTCGGCCTGATATTAGGTTCGGCCTGTTAAAGGCCCGTTTAACATTTCGGCCCTATATTTATTTCGACCTTTTAAAAGCCCATCATACAATTGGGCCTAACTACGGCCCGGTTTGCATCCGGCCTGCTCACAGTCGATGATCTGATTGGGAGAAACAAGGACCGAGACAATTTTGGCCTGTTAACGGCCTGTGATGTGATTGGCACAATCATGGGCCGGAATCTATTTCGGCCTGCTGCCGGCCCGTGAGCTGTTCGGCACGTTTCAGGCCCAACCTACTTTTCAGCCTCCTAAAAGACCATTGAGTTTTCTTGCGAAAATAGGGCCGGCAGTTTACTCGGCCTATTAAAGGCTCGAATCTACTAGTGGGCTAGTTTACATTTAGGCCTGTTAACGGACCATGATGACTGGGCCCATGATGCAGATCATACATAGTGATTTGCATGACGGCCCGTTTATGTACCGTAACTTTACGGTTTGGCCGGTTTACTACGAAGACAGGATATATATATACAGTAAAATAACTACAACATCATGAATAAGAAAAAACCTAGACTATACAATAAATAAATTACGTCATATTAGATCCACTAGGCATCAAAGTTTGCCACTATCATAATAAAGCACAAGAAAACAGCAGATTACATACACTGGGCATCAAAGATCGCCACCAGTGCAAATAAACATGCCGAAAAATAATATACAAAGCCGACAACACTTCAATAGAGTTCAAGAAAGGTTAGCCCTGCTCGAGAGCTGCAGCGCAAGCAGCTAAGCAAGTTGACGAGACAGCGCTTGTTTGACACATATATCCTCCTCACTATGAAAGGTAAGCAAGCAGACATATGACAGGTTTTGCACATATAAGTATCAGTGCTGACAATTCATCACATTGCTTACAAACGAATAAAGTGACATAGTTTAAAATAGCATTAACACAATATGGTATTGTTCAGGTTAAGACATGGCAGGAAATGACATTGTGAAGGAGTTGGCAGCTTCACGAAAGCACTTGATTACACATCAAGAACTCATTAGTATCAATGGTTAGTGTGCTGTCAATTTATCCCATTTCAGATTGGCAAATAAAGAGACGGTTTAAATTATAGTAGAATGATATGACATTGTTCATAGTTGAGACATTGCAGAATATGACATTGTGCTGTAGTGGGTAGGTTCACCACACCACTGGATTACATATCAAGAACAGAAGCATACATGCAGTGCAAAAGAATATCACTTGCCCTATGATAACTCACAAGTATAGGGGATCGCAATAGTTTTCGAGGGTAGAGTATTCAACCCAAATTTATAGATTCAACACAAGAGGAGCCAAAGAATATTTGAAGGTATTTGTAGTTGACTTGTAAATTGAACCACACCTGGAGATTAGTTATCTGCAGCAAAGTGATCAGTAGCAAAGTAGTTTGATAGTAGTAACAACAGCAATAGTAACAGTAACAGTGATGCAGTAATTTTGTAGCAAGTGTAACAGTGATAATAGAAGTAGTAACTTAGCAAAAACAATATGGAAAAGTTTGTTGGCATTAGGTCGGTGATTTGTTGGATGATATTCATCATGTGACAATTATAACCTAGGGCTATTAGGTACTAGCTATAGTTCATCAATATAATGTAGGCATGTATTCCGTAAATAGTCATACATGCTTTATTAAAACAACTTGCATGACATCTTTTGTCATACCCTCCCGTGGCAGTGGGGTCCATATTGGAAACTAAGGGATATTAAGGCCTCCTTTTAATAGAGAACCGGAATAAAGCATTAACACATAGTGAATACATGAACTACTTAAACTACGGTAATCACCGAAAGAAGTACCGGTTATTGTATCTCTGGGGTTACCGGATCATAACATGTACTAGGTGACTATAACTTGCAAGATCGGATCTAGAACATGGATATCGTGATGATAACATAAACGGTTCAGATATGAAATCATTGCACCCAGGCCCAAAGTGTCAAGCATTAAGCATGGCAAAGTCATAGCAACATCAATGGCACACGGGCCAAAAGTGACAAGCATTAAGCATAGCAAAGTCATAACAACATCAATCTAAGAACATAGTGGATACTAGGGATCAAGCCCTAACAAAACTAACTCGATTACATGATGAATCTCATCCAACTCCTCACCAACCAGCAAGCCTAGGAAGGAATTACTCACTCCCGGTGAGGAGCATCATGGAATTGGCAATGCAGAAGGGTTGGTGATGACGAAGAACGAGGATCGCCCTCTCCTCAGCCCCAAACGGACTCCTGATCTGCCCTCCCAAGGAAGAACAGGGCTTGGCGTGGGCTCCATCTCATGGATCGCGATAATTCTTTCTCCCTAATTTTTTCACCAAAAATAGGATTTTATAGCGTTGGAATCAGGGTCTGCGGGGCCACCAGGTGGGGACAACCCACCTGGGCACGCTAGGAGAGGGGGGCACGCCCTGTTTCGTTGTGCCCACCCAGGTGCCCCTCTCTAGCAGGTCTTGGCTCTAGAAATTCTTATTATTGATATAAAAAATCCTCGCGAAGTTTCGTTCCATTCAGAGAAATTTTATTTCTGCACAAAAACAACACCATGGTAGTTCTGCTAAAAACAACATCAGTCCGGGGTTAGTTTCATTCAAATCATGCAAATTAGAGTCCAAAACAAGAGGAAAATCGTTAGCAAAAGTAGATACGTTGGAGACGTATCAACTCCCCCAAGCTTAAACATTTGCTTGTCCTCAAGCAATCCAGTTGATAAACTGAAAGTGAAAAAGAATAAATTTTACGAACTCTTTTTCTATTGTTTGTGTAAATAATCTTAAACAACACCCAGGTTTCCATCCAACATTATAACTAACCATGTCGACAATAACTCTCAAGGATTATCATGACTCATATCAATGACGTAATCAGCTAGCGAGCAATAATAAGATATCTCAAACAACAACACGTTGTCAGAACAACCTTGATATGATATGACAATAGTGGTATCTCGCTAGCCCTTTCTGAGACCGCAAAACATAAATGCAGAGCACCTCCAAAGTTCAAGCATTGACTAAACATTGTAATTCATGGTAGAAAAGATCCAGTCATGATGCACCCAACATTAGCTGCACACAATGCATAAATCACGACAACTGTGCTCTACTCAGTTTCTGGCGCTTGTATTAGAAGGTGGTGACACAACATAAAAGTAAATAGATAGTCCCTTCGCAGAGGGAAGAAATTATTTGCAGAGGCGCTAGAGCTTAATTTTTAAAATAGAGGTAAATGATATTTTGAGACATGCACCCTTCTCATTTACTTCACGACCATCCGTTATCAATATCTCCCATGCTAAATAGGCTAGTGGCGGTTCCCGAGTGATAAAAGTAAAGGTTTTGACTCCATTGGGAGTTTTTGTTTGATTATTCGACAATGTTACTATCCTTTTACCACACTTGTTCTTCAAAGTAGCACCATGATCTTCATGATAGAGAGTCTCCTATGTTGTCACTTTCATATACTAGTGGGAATTTTACATTATAGAACTTGGCTTGTATATTCCAATGACGGGCTTTCTCAAAATTCCCTAGGTCTTCATGAGCAAGCAAGTTGGATGCACACCCACTTAGTTTCTTTTGAGCTTTCATACACTTATATCTCTAGTGCATCCGTTGCATGGCAATCCCTACTCACTCACATTGATATCTATTAATGGGCATCTCCATGGCCCGTTGATACGCCTAGTTGATGTGAGACTGTGTTCTCCTTTTTCTCTTCTCCACAACCACCATTCAATTCCACCTATAGTGCTATGTCCATGGCTCATGCTCATGTATTGCGTGAAGATTGAAAAAGTTTGAGAACATCAAAAGTATGAAACAATTGCTTGGCTTGTCATTGGGGTTGTGCATGATTTAAATATTTTGTGTGATGAAGATAGAGCATAGCCAGACTATATGATTTTGTAGGGATAGCTTTCTTTGGCCATGTTATTTTGAGAAGACATGATTACTTTGTTAGTATGCTTGAAGTATTGTTATTTTTATGTCAATATTAAACTTTTGTCTTGAATCTTTCGGATCTACATATTCTTGCCACAATAAAGAGAATTAAATGGATAATATGTTAGGTAGCATTCCACATCAAAAATTCTGTTTTTATCATTTACCTCCTCGAGGACGAGCATGAATTAAGCTTGGGGATGCTTGATACGTCTCCAACGTATCTATAATTTTTGATTGTTCCATGCTATTATATTATCCATCTAGGATGTTTTATATGCATTTATATGCTATTTTATATGATTTTTGTGACTAACCTATTAACCTATAGCCCAGTGCCAGTTTCTGTTTTTTCCTTGTTTTTGAGTTTTACAGAAAAGGAATACCAAACGGAGTCCAATTGACGTGCCAATTTTTGACGATTTTTTATGGACCGAAAGAAGACCCCGGAGTAAAAGAGTTGGGCCAGAAGAGTCTCGGGCCGTCCACGAGGGTGGGGGCGCCCCCCCCCGGGCGCATGAGCCTACCTCTTGGACGACTCGGGAACCTTCTTGACGTGAGACCGACGCCAAAAACTCCTATAAATACATAAACCTCCAGAAAATAACCTAGATCGGTAGTTCCGCCGCCGCAAGCCTCTCTAGACACCGAAAACCAATCTAGACCCGTTCCGGCACCCTGCCGGAAGGGGGAATCCCTCTCCGGTGGCCATCTTCATCATCCCAACTCTCTCCATGACGAGGAGGGAGTAGTTTACCCTCAGGGCTGAGGGTATGTACCAGTAGCTATGTGTTTGATCTCTCTCTCTCTCGTGTTCTTGATTCACACGATCTTGATGTATCGCGAGCTTTGCTATTATAGTTGGATCTTATGATGTTTCTCCCCCTCTACTCTCTTGTAATGGATTGAGTTTTTCCTTTGAAGTTATCTTATCAGATTGAGTCTTTAAGGATTTGAGAACACTTGATGTATGTCTTGCATGTGCTTATATGTGGTGACAATGGGATATTCACGTGATCCACTTGATGTATGTTTTGGTGATCAACTTGCGAGTTCCGTGACCTCGTGAACTTTTGCATAGGGGTTGGCACATGTTTTCGTCTTGACTCTCCAGTAGAAACTTTCGGGCACTCTTTGAAGTTCTTTGTGTTGGTTGAATAGATGAATCTGAGATTGTGTGATGCATATCGTATAATCATACCCATAGATACTTGAGTTGACATTGGAGTATCTAGGTGACATTAGGGTCTTGGTTGATTTGTGTCTTGAGGTGTTATTCTAGTGCGAGCTCTAGGATAGATCGAACAGAAAGAATAGCTCCGTGTTATTTTACTACAGACTCTTGAATAGATCGAACAGAAAGGTAACTTTAAGGTGGTTTCGTACCCTACAATAATCTCTTCATTTGTTCTCCGCTATTAGTGACATCGGAGTGACTCTTTGTTGCATGTTGAGGGATAGTTATATGATCTAATTATGTTATTATTGTTGAGAGAACTTGCACTAGTGAAAGTATGAACCCTAGGCCTTGTTTCAACGTATTGCAATACCGTTTTCGTTCACTTTACCACTTGCTACCTTGCTGTTTTTATATTTTCAGATTACAGAAACCTATATCTACCATCCATATTGCACATGTATCACCATCTCTTCACCGAACTGGTGCACCTATACAATTTACCATTGTATTGGGTGTGTTGGGGACACAAGAGACTCTTTGCTATTTGGTTGTAGGGTTGTTTGAGAGAGACCATCTTCATCCTACGCCTCCCACGGATTGATAACCTTAGGTCATCCACTTGAGGGAAATTTTCTACTGTCCTAGAAACCTCTGCACTTGGAGGCCCAACAACGTCTACAAGAAGAAGGTTGTGTAGTAGACATCTTGGGCGGGGGGGGGGGGGGGGGGGGGGGGGGGGGGGGGGGGTCGGGGCCGGTGGTTCAGCCGGTGGCCCGTGCGGTGTTCTATATGGGAAGAATCAGAGACAAATAAGACGAAGGGTTAGGAGACATAGGATCTTCATCCAACTGCCTGAAATGGTCGACTAACCCAAATGACAAAAGTCACGCGACGTGCATGCAGACATGCCTTTATATTCAGTACCATCATCGCAGCTGCTTAGCAGTGCTCCTGAATCCATCAAGCTAAACAATGTGCCACTCATAATTCCAAACTTGTTGCTCAAATATGAATCTGATATGATGCTGATATTACTAAAGCAGATAACGTTTAATTGGTCAGCTAATGTTCCTACTTTACTTTCGAAAAGCACGTGCACCACATATAGAGAGATAGCAGGGAGTTGCATTCTTAATGCGCTCTGGTTCATCATGTGTGGGCATTGTGCAACGAACATTTTATTATCCAAAATCTGCTTGCTCTTCTATAGCATGTTCCTCTTCTGTTCTTCTTTAATAAGTACTCTCTCCGTTCCTAAATACAAGTCTTTGTATAGATTCCACCATGGACTACATATGGAGCAAAATGAGTGAATCTAGACTCAAAAATGTATCTGTTGTAACGCCCCGAGACCGATGTGCCAGGTGTCCTCCAGTTATTCGCTGGCGTTGCCATGTCATTCGCTTGCGTGTTGCATCTTGTCATGTCATCATGTGCATTGCATCATCATGTTTTCAAAACTTGCATCAGTCCCGGTCTCCTCGTTCCGTCCGTTGTCCGTTCTGAGCCCAGACACACTTGCACGCGCCCGCGGCATGTCCGAAATATTATTTTATAAGTGGCCGGAAAATGTTCTCGGAATGGGATGAGAGTTGGCGTGCGGTCTTGTTGTAGTGTAGGTAGACTGCCTGCCAAGTTTCATCGCATTCGGAGTTCGTTTGTTAGCCCAACCGTTAAACTATAGCGGCAGTATAGCCGGTCTTTTCGTCGGACGTTTTCGGTTTTCAGAAACAGTTGCCGGGCTGCAGTCCTCTCCTCTCAACTCAGCCCAACCTCTCTTCACAGCCCATTAGTCCACCTATCTAACCCCCCTCCGCGCCGGGTTGTCCGATCGAGATCGAACGGCTCTGAGACGGCCTCAAACCCCCTAACCCTAGCCCCCTTACCTTATATAGACCCCCTCCATGCCATTTTGGGCCTTCTCCTTCCTCCTCCTCGAAATCCGCGCCCCCAATCATCAGCCAGCCGCCTCCCAGCTCCACTCCTCTATTTCCACCGCCGGCCACCTCGTCCCTGCCACTTGGCGCGCTGCCACTGGCCAGCCGCCGCTCCAGCAGCGCCCGCGGCCAACCAAAGCCGGCCATGTGGCCCCGGGCTCCCCACTCTGCCGTGGCCCGCGGGAGGCCTGCCCAGGCCCGCATGGTCACAGCCCCGCATCTCCCGCTCCATCGCTCCCGATCTAGACCGAGGTGAGGATCCCCTCGACCTCGACCTCGCCGTCTGTTCCTTCCCGCCGACTCGCCGGAGTCACTACCGGCGACCACCTCCGGCCAGGTTGCACCGCCCCTGCCTCTCCTCCTTCCTTCCTTGCCTCTCCTCCATCTCCCTCACGATCTCTCTCCCCACAGGATCACATCACCAGGGATCGCCGCCGCCCGGAGCTTCCCATCCTCGCCGTCGCCGGAAATGGACCCCCGGAGCCAGATCCGGCCTCCTCCACTCTGGATCCGTCGGTTCTGCGCCCGTTCCCGGCCTCCCCGTTGTTCCTCGCGTTGATGGAGCGTCGCCGCCGGAGCTGCTCTGCTGGACTCGCCGTTCTCAACGTCCTTCGTCGTGCTGCTCCGATCCGTTGACCGCGCGTGTGGGCCGCATCCCGAGCCAAAGCCCAGCGCGCTAAGCGCCCGACCTGCCAAGCCTCTCCCCCGACCTGGGCCATGGCCCGTGGGTGAGCAGCCCCTCCCTCCAGTCTCCTGTGCATCTGGCCCAACAGTTTTGGCCCATGTCATGTTTTTTTCCTCTGGACGATTTTGTCTATTATTCCAGAGAACGCCTGTTTTACAGAAAACCCCCTAAGTTTCATGCATATCCTAACTCACAAACCGTGCATCGCATGTAAATAATTTATATATGAAATATGACCAGAATTTCATCTAGTTTCATAATACGCCACTTTCATCCATGTTAACAAAAAATGTTTAAAATGTTGTTTGTGTAAATTTGATCCTATGCCATGCTAAAATGATTTAATTCATAATTAAATAACCGTAACTCCGAATTTAATAAACTTTATATGTAATTGGGGTAGAATTTTGCCTAGTTTAACATGATGCACTCATCTTGCATGTTTAACAACTCTAAAATAATGTTTAGGGCAGAAAAGTACCGAACCTAATATATGCACATGAGGAGTTTCCGGATTTGTTGTTCGTTGCTTCCGGCCTCATTTAAACTTGAGTATATAGGTAGTTTTACTTTGCTTCACTCTCTCACCATGCTAACAACATTTAATATTGTTGGGTACATAAACCAGATCGAACAAAATAACTTGAATGTGGTGTTTCGTCAATATGCAACCCATTGCATATTGAGCTCCACTTAATTTGTAGGATTGTTTGTGCACTTTGCCATGCCATGCCTCTTTAAACCGGACATGCATCATAATTGTTTGTGCATCATGCCATGTCTATGTGGTGGTTGTTTACTATGTTGTGTGCTTCTTTCCGGTGTTGCTTCTTCGGGTTGGTTCCGGTAACGTCGCGTTTGTGAGGAACCGTTCGACTACGTCCATTTGTCTTCTTCATGGACTCGTTCTTCTTCCTTGCGGGATCTCAGGCAAGATGACCATACCCTCGAAATCACTTCTATCTTTGCTTTGCTAGTTGCTTGCTCTTTTGCTATGCCTATGCTGCGATACCTACCACTTGCTTATCATGCCACCCATATTGTTGAACCAAGCCTCTAACCCACCTTGTCCCAGCAAACCGTTGATTGGCTATGTTACTGCTTTGCTCAGCCCCTTCTATAGCGTTATTAGTTGCAGGTGAAGATTGAAGTTTGTTCCTTGTTGGAACATGGAGATCGTTCCTTGTTGGAACATGTTAACTTGTTGGGAAATCACAATATATCTTACTTAATTAATGCATCTATATACCTGGTAAAGGGTGGAAGGCTCGGCCTTATGCCTGGTGTTTTGTTCCACTCTTGCCGCCCTAGTTTCCGTCATATCGGTGTTATGTTCCTGGATTTTGCGTTCCTTACGTGGTTGGGTAATTATGGGAACCCCTTGACAATTCGCCTTAAGTAAAGCTCTTCCAGCAATGCCCAACATTGGTTTTACCATTCGCTTGGGAGTCGCGCTCCTGAGGGTCATCATTATTTTACCCCCCCGGGCCAGTGCTCCTCTGAGTGTTGGTCCAACTGAGCGATGTCCGGGGCTACCAGGGGTAACTCTGGGCTGGCCTACCCGACGTCTGGCTCATCTGAGTGTGCCCTGAGAAAGAGATATGTGCAGCTCCTATCGGGATTTGTCGGCACATTCGGGCGGTGTTGCTGGTTTAGTTTTACCCTGTCGAAATGTCTTGTTGTACCGGGATACCGAGTCTGATCGAAATGTCTCGGGAGGAGGTCTATTCCTTCGTTGACCGTGAGAGCTTGTGATGGGCTAAGTTGGGACACCCCTGTAGGGATTTGAACTTTCGAAAGCCGTGCCCGCGGTTATGGGCAGATGGGAATTTGTTAATGTCCGGTTGTAGATAACTTGAATCTTAATTTAATTAAAATGAGTCAACTGCATGTGTAACCGTGATGGTCTCTTTCCGGCGGAGTCCGGGAAGTGAACACGGTGTTGGAGTTATGCTTGACGTAGGTTGTCTAGGATCACTTCTTGATCATACTTTTATCGACCGTGCTTTGCCTTCTCTTCTCGCTCTCATTTGTGTATGTTAGCCACCATATATGCTAGTCGCTTGCTGCAGCTCCACCTCATACCTTTACCTTACCCATAAGCTTAAATAGTCTTGATCGCGAGGGTGCGAGATTGCTGAGTCCCCGTGACTCACAGATACTTCCAAAACCAGCTTGCAGGTGCCGATGAGTCCATGCAGATGATGAAACCAAGCTCAGGAGGAGCTCGATGAAGATCTTGTCCTTTGTGTTGTTTCGTTCTAGTTGATCAGTAGTGGAGCCCAGTTGGGGTCGATCGGGGACCTTTGTCGCATTTGGGGTTCTTCTTTTATTTTGGTTCCGTAGTCGGACCTTGATTGTATTTGGATGATGTAATGCTTTATTCATGTAATTGTGTGAAGTGGCGATTGTAAGCCAACTATGTATCTTTCCCTTATGTATTACATGGGTTGTGTGAAGATTACCTCACTTGCGACATTGCTTTCAATGCGGTTATGCCTCTAAGTCGTGCTTCGACACGTGGGAGATATAGCCGCATCGAGGGCGTTATAAGTTGGTAATCAGAGCCTTCCCCGACCTTAGGAGCCCCATTGCTTGATCGTTTTTAGCGGCCGAGTTGTTTCTAGAAAAATGTTTTGAGTCTTTTAGGAATTATATATCGGAGAGATTAGGAATTATTTTTACTTCCCAGTCTCCTCATCGCTCTGGTAAGGCATCCTGACGTAGAGTTTTGACTCTTCTCTTCTCAAATTTCACTAAAAAAAAATTTAGGATCACGCGGGTATCTTGGAATCGTTCCGATGGTTTTATGATGAGAACATTGTCTTGGTGCCTCCTGTCAGGGGTTTTGTGGAAGTGTCCCGGGGAGTTGAGCTCTGAGGTGTTGTCGTCATAATTTTATCGTTGCAATTCTGGAATACCTGAGTTTAGTACGCCGACATCGAAAATCTCTTTTATGCAGTTCGTTGGTGAGATAACCTCGACGCCACCCAGTACCGGGGCGGGAGTTCGGGAGTATTGCCATAACTTGTATAACGGATGCTTTTCGAAGGTTGAGGTAGACGATTTCCGAAGGTTTCTTGGTTATATGTTGAAGGGTGGATACAGCTGGATGTAGGATTTGCTAGTTTTGGGTGAGATATTATGCTTCCCCTGTATCCCCAACACCTGATTGCATAACTGGGAAAATTTCGGGAGTTTCATAGGTGGGAATTCAAGTAGCTCTTAGGATATCTTTTCGACAGACGTATGATATGAAATTGGGGTTCGACGTCTAGTGGTCCGCCTATTCATGGTCGATTTTACAGTGGTCTCGTTGTGTCTTAAAGAGTCCTTGGCTATGCCGACTCGGGGACGCTTCGTATGTCATGTGCAATGCCTTGTACATGATGGTGTTGTACGATCGAGCCCGTGTAGGCCCCACCACGAAAACTTCGGACGAAATCTCTATCATAAGTTTGTTCCGGCTTATTCTGCAAGCCAATCCTTGTTTTGTTTTTAGTTGTGGTATTCGAGTTGCTTCGCAGTCAAATGTTGATTCCATCCTTTGTCTAAGTGGTGTTCACATACTCCGATGTGGATACTAAATCCTTCCTTGATAATCAAGATTTTCATGTCAATTTTTTTTAACCGGTGTGCTTCTCTTCAAGTGGATACGATCATTTCAACTTCCGCGAGATCAATGATCGGTTCTTCTCAACGGTGTTCGTTTCGTTCTCAATGGTGTTTTCCCACCCTCCCACCCTTGTTTTCTTGAAGGATTCAGAATTCTTGATCAAGTATCCATCTTATTGATGTGAAGTCTCTCCATTCTTTTCCGTCAATGTTCTTACCCGGTGGTTTCCATGAAGATGTTCTACTAGTTCGTCATTCTTCATTCTTTTCTTCTCCGGTGGATTCAATTCAAGCTTTCGGTATTGATCATATTCTTTTCCGTATTTCAAGGCTTTCTCATGCCGGTGCAATTCTTAATCGTTCACCTCTCGCTATTCTATTGTTCCGAAGTGCTAAAGATATCTCGAAGATTCGTGTTTCCACTCTGCATTCATTCAAGATCTTTCGAGGTTATTATCTCATTCAAGCCATTTAAATTCAACTGGTGCATTCTCTCTTTTAAATCGTTCAACCGTGTTTCTTTTGAGTGGGCCCTAACCCACAGGTCTATTCCCAGGATCTTACCTGACTCTTCTTATTTTCCCGGAGCTATCCTCAAATTTCTTTTCGAAGTTTGACGTAAGAATGAATTATCATCAGTCAAATGTATTTCTCCAAGATCTTTCAAATTATTTTCATCATTGGTTCAACCTTTCCAATTTTAATTCCGGAGTACTCAATAATTCTTGGTGGTGTTTTCCCGTCATCATTCTCGGGGATTTGTAGACTGAAGAAGATTTTTCTCTCAATCTTGCTCCATTCTCTTCATGATTCGCGATTCTATCTTGTTGCCATCCTCTCATAATTATTTGCGATTGTGAAATATTCTTTTCAACCATCCGGAGTAATTCAGGAGCCTTTTCAGTTTGTTCATCCAGAGCCCATCAGCTAAGATTTATTCATTCTTAGCTTTCAGCTATGGTTCTCCAAATCTTACCAGTGCTTCGTTCAAGTGATCTCTATTCTGTTCGTAATCCCTTCGTTCACCTGTATCTAAATTCTCTAAAGTATCCTCGGTCATTTCATAATTCTTCCTGGTGTTCCTCTATCTTTCCTTTGGTCATTTTAATTCTAACAGTTGTTCGTTCAAGAGTTCTCTTATTTATCAATTTATTCGATGTTCCAATCCTACCGGCGGTTCGTCGAAGACATTCTCAAGTTTATGTTATATCTCTCTTAATCTTTTCTACGAGAATAAGTAATATGTTCCAAATGATTAATTCCCTATTCCGGAGGCTCATCAAATTCTTGATCTCAAATGTTCATGTTCTCTTTTCCTAGAGTTCCAACCTTTTTCAATTATTTCATCACGAAGCTCCATTTAATCATTCCAAGGCTTCACCTTATATTATCAACTTCTCTTTCCTCTCGTGTGATCATCCTTTTTGTTACAAGAATTCTTCATGGAGGTTCTACATGATGGTTCATCAAGGATTTATATTCCTTCTCGAAGTGTTCATTGAGGTTCTTTTTTTAAGGAGCTCAAGCATTCTTCATCTTGCATTCCGAAGTGCAATTCCTTCTACCGTATCATTGGAGGTGGTATTATGTCATTCTTGATGATTTCCCTATGTGGTTCATGATTCACATGTTGTCAAGATTGAGATATCTTAATTCCATCAACCTATTCGTTGGAATTATCTTGGGTTATATTTCACCTAAAGCCTTCCCTAAGGATTGTTGCTATTATGGTGCTCATAAATGACCCAAGTTCTTCATCTATCATACCGGTGTAATAGTTTTTCTCGTCTCCTTGTTCATATAAATCCAATTCTTCTTTCCGTGAGTGGCTGGTTGTCACCTCATAATTTGGGATGTATTCCATAAGACCATATCAAGTTTATCCTTTTCGTTGTTGGTTTTTTCCAACAATTCCATTCTAGCTTTTGGTCTCAGCGTGCTCCCTCAAGATCGTGCTTCCCTTTGTTCACTCCATTCCATTCTTACTTTTGTTCCGAAGGCATTGTGATGTTGCTCTTTTCTATGATCATCTCGAATTGTGAAGATCATGTTCTTTTCATGCATTCCATTTAACCGGAGTGTGTGCCCGCTGCTCATGTTCTTTTCATCTTATCAAGTCTTGTATCACTTTTCAAATGGAGTGCTGTCCGAATTGGTTCTTCCTTGTTCCTCGTTCCTAACGGAGTGTTTTCCATCTTCCATCACCTCCGTGGTATTATTCCTTCCAAGTTGTTCAACTTCTGAAGGTTCTTTGGTTTTTCACTCGTTTGTCGAAGAAGCAACTTAGTTTTACCTCTTCTCTTTCTCTCCCGTTTTCCCTCCGGTGCCATTCTAGATCTCGGGACGAGATCCTCTGGTAGTGGTGGAGTGTTGTAACGCCCCGAGACCGATGTGCCAGGTGTCCTCCAGTTATTCGCTGGCGTTGCCATGTCATTTGCTTGCGTGTTGCATCTTGTCATGTCATCATGTGCATTGCATCATCATGTTTTCAAAACTTGCATCAGTCCCGGTCTCCTCGTTCCGTCCATTGTCCGTTCTGAGCCCAGACACACTTGCACGCGGCCGCGGCATGTCCGAAATATTATTTTATAAGTGGCCGGAAAATGTTCTCGAAATGGGATGAGAGTTGGCGTGCGGTCTTGTTATAGTGTAGGTAGACCGCCTGCCAAGTTTCATCGCATTCGGAGTTCGTTTGTTAGCCCAACCGTTAAACTATAGCGGCAGTATAGCCGGTCTTTTCGTCGGACGTTTTCGGTTTTCGGAAACAGTTGCCGGGCTGCACTCCTCTCCTCTCATCTCAGCCCAACCTCTCTTCACAGCCCACTAGTCCACCTATCTAACCCCCTCTGCTCCGGGTCGTCCGATCCAGATCGAACGGCTCCGAGACGGCCTCAAACCCCCTAACCCTAGCCCCCTTACCTTATATAGACCCCCCTTCATGCCATTTTGGGCCTTCTCCTTCCTCCTCCTCGAAATCCGCGCCCCCAATCATCAGCCAGCCGCCTCCCACCTCCTCTCCTCTATTTCCACCGCAGGCCAGCTCATCCCTGCCAGTTGGCATGCTGCCAGTGGCCAGCCGCCGCTACAGCAGCGCCCGCGGCCAACCAAAGCCGGCCACGTGGCCCCGGGCTCCCCCTCCGCCGTGGCCCGCGGGAGGCCCGCCCAGGCCTGCACGGTCACAGCCCCGCATCTCCCGCTCCATCGCTCCCGATCTGGACCGAGGGGAGGAGCCCCTCGACCTCGACCTCGCTGTCTGTTCATTCCCGCCGACTCGCCGGAGTCACTGCCGGCGACCACCTCCGGCCAGGTTGCGCCGCCCCTGCCTCTCCTCCTTCCTTCCTTGCCTCTCCTCCATCTCCCTCATGATCTCTCTCCCCCACAGGATCCCATCACCAGGGGTCGCCGCCGCCCGGAGCTTCCCATCCTCGTCGTCACCGGAAATGGACCCCCGGAGCCAGATCCGGCCTCCTCCACTCCGGATTCGTCGGTTCTGCGCCCGTTCCCGGCCTCCCCGTTGTACCTCGCATCGATGGAGCGTCGCCGCCGGAGCTGCTCTGCTGGACTCGCCGTTCTCGACGTCCTTCGTCGCGCTGCTCCGATCCGTTGACGGCGCGTGTGGGCCGCATCCCGCGCCAAGGCCCAGCGCGCTAAGCGCCCGACCTGCCAAGCCTCTCCTCAGACCTGGGCCATGGGCCGTGGGTGAGCAGCCCCTCCCTCCAGTCTCCTGTGCATCTGGCTCAACAGTTTTGGCCCATGTCATGTTTTTTTCCTCTGGACGATTTTGTCTATTATTCCAGAGAACGCCTGTTTTACAGAAAACCACCTAAGTTTCATGCATATCCTAACTCACAAACCGTGCATCGCATGTAAATAATTTATATATGAAATATGACCAGAATTTCATCTAGTTTCATAATATGCCACTTTCATCCATGTTAAAAAAATGTTTAAAATGTTGTTTGTGTAAATTTGATCCTATGCCATGCTAAAATGATTTAATTCATAACTAAATAACCGTAACTCCGAATTTAATAAACTTTATATGTAATTGGGGTAGAATTTTTCCTAGTTTAACATGATGCACTCATATTGCATGTTTAAAAACTCTAAAATAATGTTTAGGGCAGAACAGTACCGAACCTAATATATGCACATGAGGAGTTTCCGGATTTGTTGTTCGTTGCCTAAAATAATGTTTAGGGCAGAACAGTACCGAACCTAATATATACAGTATATTATGAACCTATCATCTGCCAACTATCCTAACTTCTGGAGCCTATTTTTTGTGTACTTGTGCCAGATTATATTAATGCACGCACCATATTACAACACACATGAGCTCTCTCATCAGAATCCAGTGATAGCACACAAGGGTTTACAGGGGCGCCCCTATATTAGAATATCCTCTGCATTGCAAAGATAATCTCACTACTATTTATGTTTTCATGGTTCTCAGATATTATACGTTGTTACAGTGAATATCAGAATCCACGCATTAGAAGAATATTGTGGAACACTACAATGACTTACAAAATTGGCACCAAGGTATTGAGTGCCATTCTGGATGCAATGAAACTCATACGCTCCCCACATGTACATTCTTGTTCAGAATATGATCCTAATGACTATTCTGACCTCGTGGAATCCAAGACAGATGGCATGTCCTGTTCACCCATCAAGGTGTCTGTTCTAATTTGGCAAGGTTTTATTGATTGCACGTATCTTGCATATGTTGTCTTGCATTTCTTCTACTTTGTTGCACCGCCATCTGCTTAGTTTACTCATCATATATGTCAAGATGCCATGCCCATCCATTATCAATACATATTCCATCTGTCATCATACCATGTTTTCTCACTCAAATGTTGTTCTTGTGCATCAGACATCAAAAGGAAGAGGGTGATTGCCGAAACTGAAGGAGCACCAGCAAAGTCCTTGAAAAATGTGGTGGTGCCGGAGAAATCAGACAGCACCCCACTTATATTGGTTGAACAACTAGTGACACAAAATGTAGGACCGACTCTAGCAGACTATACCCATACTTCACTGGCCACACCACTAGCCCTACCACACAGGACCTGCACTCCAGCAAAAGGTATGCCAATTTCAGTTGCCATAGAACCAGCTCTACCACAGAAAATCCCACTCCAGCAAAAAGTACAACAAGTCCACCGACGGAAGACCTATCCCAACTGCAGAGACAGCCAATTCCTACAGATGGGAACCCCATTCCAGTTATTTCCAGTTTAAAAGATAATGCTTTAAATGTTGTTAGGGACTACGTGCATATATTCCCATCATGGGAAGATTATAGTCAAGACAAACACCATTTTCACATCTTCCTAACCCACTTACGTGTAAGTGCTATTATTCATGGTGATTATTTTCCTATGTTCTGCTGATTGAACACATCGATGATTTACATTACATTGTTGTAAGTAGGTGTGGGTCAATCTGGATAGTCATGACGAGCAAAGCTTGCTTGAGCTTTTCAAGGAAGCATTGCAGCAGTATCGGTGTTACCTGAGGAAATCACACTTTGATGGCAAGTCTATAAATGAATTTCCGGTGAAGTCTCATGTCCTAAATTTAGAAGACATTGAATGGAAAAGCCTTGTTATGCACTGGTCCTGTTCCCAGGATGAGGTATTGTCTATGATATCACATGACAATTTGAACTTCTACTTTTCCGCATGTGCCTTACGGATCTTTTTTGCAGGAAATCTACTCGAAGAAGAATTCCGGTTTGAAAAGAACGACAGGATATCGCAAATGTGTTGACCGCTGCTTTGCTCTTGTTAGTACCTGTTTTCCTGTATCACTGTACTTGCATTCATACCTGGTTCATTATGTGACAGCAGTATGCATGATAGCTTTCTTATCAATTGTTAGCTCCAAATTATCTGATATGTATGAATGGTTACATTAGTGTAGAATATATCTAATGCCAATGAAAAATTTAGCTCTGCATTGTTCTTGTAAGTACCTTTTGTCCTTTATTAGTGTACTTATATTGACAGGTAGTTGTTCATGTACCATCACTCTGCGGCTTATTTTTCCTTTGCCCTCCATTTTCTACACATCAGATCTATATTTACTCTTACCATAAGGTTGGATAACACCGATGGTACTGAAGAAGTTTAGCTCCGCATTGCTCTTGGTTGTACCTTTTGCCGGTATCGTTGTACTTACATTTATAGCTACTTGGTTATCTAGCATCAGTCTTCATCTTATCTTAAATATTCTCCATTTTTCTTATATTATCACATCTATATTTACTCTTAACAAAATGTAGAATAAAGGCAATGCTTATGAAGAAGATTCTGTGGTAAACTTCTTGAATTGCCCCCCCCCCCATCAGCATGGACAAGGGCTTTATAGAGCTTGTCTTCACCACTAATGTAAGTTTGTCCTTCTCAAGCCTTCAAACTTTGTTGTGTATATTTGGTTAGGCATGACTACAACAGCTGTTTATTTTTGGTGTTTGCATCAAATTGCATGTTTAAAGTTTATTATGTAGTTCATAAACTAAAGTTTGTCCTTCTCAATTTAAGTTTTTAGTGGTACAACCAAGTTCCTTCTTCATACCATGTAAATTAAACTATACAGAGTGATACGTCTCCAATGTATCTACTTTTCCTAACGCATTTCCTCTTGTTTTGCACTCTAATTTGCATGATTTGAATGAAACTAACCCCAGACTAACATTGTTTTCAGCAGAACTACCATGGTGTTGTTTTGTGCAGAAATAAAAGTTCTTGGAATGGAACAAAATTTTGCGAGGATTTTTTATATCAATAATAAGAATTTCTGGAGCCAAGACCTGCCAGAGAGGGTCAACTGGGTGGGCACAACCCACCAGGGTGCGCCCCCCTCTCCTGGCGCGCCCAGGTGGGTTGTCCCCACCTGGTGGCCCCGCAAACCCTGATTCCGACACTATAAAATCCTATTTTTGGAGAAAACAATTAGGGGAAAGAATTATCGCGATGCACGAGACGGAGTCGCCGCCAAGCCCTGTTCTTCCTCGGGAGGACAGATCTGGAATCCGTTTGGGGCTCCGGAGATGGGGATCTTTGTTCTTTGTCATCACCAACCCTTTTCCATCGCCAATTCCATGATGCTCCCCACCGGGAGAGAGTAATTCCTTCCTAGGCTCGCTGGTCAGTGAGGAGCTGGATGAGATTCATCATGTAATTGAGTTAGTTTTGTTAGGGCTTTATCCCTAGTATCCACTTTGTTCTTAGATTGATGTTGCTATGACTTTGCCATGCTTAATGCTTGACACTTTGGGCCCGGGTGCCATGATTTCAGATCTGAACTGTTTATGTTATCATCATTATATCCACGTTCTAGATCCGATCTTGCAAGTTATAGTCACCTACTATGTGTTATGATCTGGTAACCCCGGAGTGACAATAACCGGGACTTCTTTCGGTGATTACCGTAATTTGAGGAGTTCATGTATTCACTATGTGTTAATGCTTTGTTCCGTTCTCTATTAAAAGGAGGCCTTAATATCCCTTGGTTTCCAATATGGACCCCTCTACCATGGGAGGGTAGGAAAAAAGATGTCATGCAAGTTCTTTTAATAAAGCACGTATGACTATTTATGGAATACATGCCTACATTATATCGATGAACTGGAGCTAGTACCTAATGGCCCTAGGTTATAACTCTCACATGATGAATATCATCCAACAAATCACCGACCGAATGCCTACAAACTTTTCCATATTGTTTTGCTAAGTTACTACTTCTATCATCATTGTTACACTTGCTACAAAATTACTGCTATCACTGTTATTGTTACTATTGTTGTTGTTACTACTATCAAAACTATCAAACTACTTTTCTATTGATCACTTTGCTGCAAATAGTTAATCTCGAGGTGAGGTTGAATTGACAACTCAGCTACTAATACCTTCAAATATTCTTTGGCTCCCCTTGTGTCGAATCTATAAATTTGGGTTGAATACTCTACCCTCGAAAACTGTTGCAATCACCTATACTTGTGGGTTATCAAGACCTTTTTCTGGCGTCGTTGCCGAAGAGCATAACTATATTTGTTGAGTCACTTGGGATTATTATCATATTATCACTATGAAGAATCTGAAGGATCCTAAGACTAATATATTTCCCTCAAGGATGAGGGGAGGTAAGGAACCGCCATCCAGTTCTGCTTTAGATTCACCTTTTGTTATGATAAACTTGCAACACCACCACATGCTATTATTCTGATATGTCGCAAGTTATTGATGATGCTACTACTACTGTGAATGATACTTATGATGATGCTAGTACCTTGCTTGATAATGATGATGTGCCACTTGGTGAATTTCTTGATAAACAAATTGCTAGAGTAATACAACATGATGTTGTTGAATCTGATGATGAGCTTGAAACTGAATCTCCTGAAACACCTACTAGAACTAGCCTTCTGATATATGAATTTCCTAAGGTACCGGAAGGTTATGTTATGAGTGAAGAAACAACTAGAGATATTCTTGCTTGCAAAGATAGAGATGATCTAGAGAAATTATTACACAAGTATAAAGAATAATCTCGGAATGCTAGAATGAAGTGTGATCCTAAGTTTGCTACTTCACCTATCTTTATTGATGATAAGGATTCTGAATTCTTTGTCGACCCAGAGTTAATCACTTTGGTTGAATCTGATCATTTCCATGGTTATGAAACTGAAACTGTTGTGGCACATCTTACTAAGTTGAATGGCATAGCCACCCTTTTTACTCACGATGAGAAAACTCGCTATTACTTTATTCTCAAATTATTTACTTTCTCCTTAAAGGGTGATGCTAAAGCTTGGTACAATACTCTTGCTCCTGGTTGTGTGCATAGCCCCTAGGATATGATTTATTGCTTCTCTAAAATATATTTCCCTGCTCATAAGAAACAAGTTGCCTTACAGGAAATATTTAACTTTGTGCAAACTAAAGAAGAGAGTCTCCCAGAAGCTTGGGGGAGGCTTTGCTAATTACTTAATGCTTTGCCTGATCATCCTCTTAAGAAAACTTAAATACTTGATATCTTCTATAATGGACTAACCGATGCTTCTAGGGACTTCCTAGATAGTTGTGCTGGTTGAGTTTTCAGGGAACGAACTATTGGACAAGCTGAGGAATTATAAAATAACATATTGAAAAACTATGGTGATTGGACTATTCCTGAACCACCGGCTAAACCCACTCCGAAGAAGATGGTTATATTATATCTCAGTCCTGAAGATATGCAAGAGGCAAAGAAATCTGTGAAGGAAAAAGGTAATAAAGCTGAGGATGTTAAAAATTTACCTCCTATTGAAGAAATACATGGGCTTAAGACACCACCACTGCCTAAGGTGGTAGAGGTAAATTCTCTTATGAAGTTCAGTGATAATAACAATCCTCACAATATGCATCCTAGTCGATGCCTTTATGAGATTGAAAACTATATTAGAAAACAAGATCACTTCCATGCAAATGTTATGAAACAATTGAAATATAATTCTGATATGATTTCTCGTTTGAGTGACTTGTTATTTAGAATATAAAATGATGTTAGAGGTGTTGGAAAACATGCTTCTATGGTTCAAACTCAATTAGAACAAGTTGCTAAATCTCAAAGGGAATTGCTTGATGAAATGAATAATAATATGCATGACTTTTCTGTTAGAGTTGCAACTAGAGGAGGTAAAATGACTCGGGAACCACTTTATCCTGAGGGACACCCAAAAAGAATTGAACAAGATTCACAAAGAGCTAACACTAGTGCACCTAGTTCTTCTAGAAAGAAAAAGGAAAAGGAAAATGATAGAACTCCACATGCTCCTAGTGAACACGAAATAGAGAAACCTCCTGACAATGATCATGAAGTTTCTATCTCAGATGTTGAAACTCAATCTGGTAATGAACACTCACCTAACGATAATGAAAAATATAATGATGAGGTTCATGAGACTCTCAACCAACCAATGATAAAGAACCAGACAATGGGGTTGAGATAGAACAACCTGTTGATCTTGATAACACACAACCTAAAACTAAAATATATGACAAAATAGACTTTGTTGCTAGAAAACACGGTAAAGAAACAGAACCGTGGTTTCAAAAACCTATGCCTTTTCCTCCCAAGTCAACTAAAAAGAATGATGATGAAGAATTTGAACGCTTTGCTGAAATGCTAAGGCCAGTCTTTTTGTGTACTTGCTTGACTAATATCTTGAAAATGCCTCCATATGCAAAGTATATGGAAGACATCATCACAAAAAGAGAAAAATACCGGAAGCTGAAATCTGCACTAAGCTTGCTAACTATACTTTTAAAGATGGAATACCTAAAAAACTTGGAGATCCGGTAATAACAACTATACCTTGCTCTATCAAAAATAATTATGTGAAAACTGCTTTGTGTGATTTAGGAGCTGGTGTTAGTGTTATGCCTTTCTCTTTATATAAAATACTTGACTTGAATAAACTCGCACCTACTGAAATATCTTTTCAAATGGTTGACAAATCAACTATCATACCTATCGGTATCTGTGAGGATGTGCCTGTTGTTGTTGCTAATGTTACTATTTTAACTGAGTTTGTTATACTTGAGATGCCTAAGGACTACAACACATCGATTATCCTTAGTAGACCCTTCTTGAATACTGCAGGGGCTGTTATTGATTGTAATAAAAGCAAGTTCACTTTTCATATTAATGGCAATGAGAATACGGTGCACTTTCCGAAGAAGCAATTCCAAGTGAATGGTATTAATGTTATCGAAAAATCTCCGACAATAACTATTGGAAGTTTTCAAATACCTCTACCTACTGTCAAAAAGAAATACGAAATGCTTATTGTCGGGGAAATGCATATCCCCATTGAGGTAACTTAGTGATTTACGAAAGTTCTTCGGTTTCATGCTAATCGAAAGTGGTTGTTAATAAGACTTGATCAACCTTATTAATGGATCATTTTTGAACGGTATGAAGTTGATCAATTTAGTAAGCACTAGCTTCTGTCCCTACTTTTTATTCTTTGTTTTTATTAGTTAAATAAAATAAAATGCCATGTTTTGTCTGTTTTATGAATTTCCTGTGCAATAAAAATGGCCCAAAAATAAAAGTTCTCGGAATGCCCTGAAAAATTTTGCACATTTTTTTCTAAATATTTGAGAATTTTTGGTGCAATAAACATCAGAGGGAGGTGCACCAGGTTGGACAACCCACTGGGCGCGCCAGCACCCCCATGCGTGCCCTGGTGGGTTGTGGTCCCCACGTGCCCCCCTCACTTACCTCTTCATCCCACATCATCACTTACCAACAGAAAAAAATGTAAATTGCTCTCTCTCCCGCGTTCTTGAGCTCAAACCTGCAGATTTCGATCTCTTTGCTCGAAGCTCCGTTTCCGAAACTGTTTCGGGGTTGTTGCTTGAAAATTCTACGCGGGCATGATGAACCTATTTGGAAGGAGTTCTTCGAGGAGACGATCCTCGGGGGCATCTTCTAGTGACAGTTCTACTCGCCGGTCTTATGTTGAACCAAGTGAAAGTTCCACATGAGATGCCGCCACCGAAACATGCTTATGGCCTTGTGATGAGTATATGGTTCGTGTGGGTATTAAGGAGGAATTTGAGCAATATGTTCACAATGCTGGCCTCGGTCCCTACCTCTTAGATAAGTGTGAACAACACCAACTTGTCACTGAATCATTTGTCAAAGGATTTAAATATTTTCCACGTGAGTGTAGGGTGTCATTTATGTTTTTGATAGTCCATTTACCACATAACTAGAAAATTTTGCTTATCACTGTAAGCTGTCATTTTGGGGTTCACTTGACGAACCACCAAAGGTTGAGTTCGAAACATTCTTAACGAGCCTTTGTTTCGGTGAAAGGAGGGGAGTTACTCAAGGAAGAACAAAGAGCATTCATTTTCCCACAATTCAGTACATTGCGTTGTTTAACGGGAAATCCATAGTAGGCAAGCAAGACTGTAGCACACTTTGTGCTCCAAACTTGAGCCTCATATGTACTGCTCTCATCGGTGAAAGGGACTATAACCTTGCAGCCATTCTTGCATGCAAACTTCAACACAACGCTAACAGTGGCTGGTTCTATGGTGGAATTTATGCCACGCGTTTTGCACGAGGGCTGGGTGCTTCACCTCTGCCCTTTGATCTTATTCTACCCACGCAGTATTAAGATTTTAACACCTTGAAAGACCATAAGATTCTCAAGGGAAAGGCTGATGACTTCACTTATAGTATTTTGTTTAACCAAACATCTCCCGTGCAAACATATTTGCCTGCGCCTGCTCTTTTTGATTATCACAGCAAGGGAAGATATTTTGTTCTTGAGAGTGAGGCCCGAGCTCAGAACGGAGCAGTAGAGGCAGCATGGCGAGCCGAGGCATCCGCACCAAGAGCCTTCGTGAGCTACCACGGCGACTACTACCCTCCAAGCTACTGATCGACTACCAAGTTAGGCCAAAAGCCTAAGCTTGGGAGGGTACGTGTTTCCACTTACTTTACATTCATGTCCACTTATTCCATTTGTCGGTGCTCACACCTTTTCATTGTATCATCCATGCATAGATTTATTTTCTTGCTTTATTCTTTTGTGTTTGAAAAACCTTAGAAAACCCAAAACAATTAGTTGTATCTAGTTTGCTTTCTATGCATGCTTAGCTATAGTATTAAAAAGAAAACCGAAAAAGATTTCCTTGTTCTTCTTTTGTTTGTTGGGAGATTTCCCATGTAAATAGTTTTTCTTGTTTTTGCTTTTCCCGTGTAAATACTCAAGTGTGTTTCTTTGAATTTATTTTCTTTTTATTCGATTTGTACCAACGAGAAGACCACGATGAAAATGTTGAGTGGCTCTCATGTGAATAATTGTTAAACTAATAAAGAGCCCATTTTACCTTGTCTTCTCCTGTTGAATAAAATGTTTGTAGATTTTAGCTTAGTCCATGGCAGTCTTGCACTATTATTATTTTCTTATCATTTGGTCATTCAAGTGAAAGGCAATAATGACGATATTCGTTGAACTGGCTATGGCAGAGAGAAAACGGTATGAACTCGACTTGTTCTGTCTGTGTAAATATGTTTAACCTAGTATCCATACTTCAGCCCATTATGATTAAACATGTTTGCAATGACAATTAGAGATAATAGTTTCTCATGCCATGCATAAGTAGGTAGGAGTTGATAATGATTTATCTTGGGTATCAACATAGCATTAGAATGATTGTGATGTAGTATGATGATATGGTATCCTCCTCTGAATGTTCAAGTGGCCTGACTCGGTACATGTTCATGCATGTAGTTGAATCAAAACCAACATAGCCTCTATAATATTTATGTTCATGGTGTTCATATCCTACTCATGCTAGTGTCCAATGTTACTTATGCATAATGCACGGTTAAGATCGTTGTTGCTCTCTAGCTGGCCACTTCTCAATCTAAATTGCTAGCCTTCACCTGTACTAAGTGGGGGACTCTGCTTGTACATCAAAAACCATGAACCCAAAGTTGTTCCAGATGAGTCCACCATACCTGCCTATATACGGTATTACCTGCCGTCCTAAGTAAATTTGCATATGCCACCTGTAAAAACATCTAAAAATTATCCATTTTGTGTGCCTGGATCGTTCATGGAATGACAGGAGGTGGTCCGCATCTTCCATGCTAAGCGGGTTATTCTCAGGCCGAGTGTTTATTCACTCGCCATCGCACAAGAAAAGGGCGGTAATAGGGATTGTCAGTCCCAAACAGCAAAATACAAAAGAGTTAATCGCTTCCCTTCTCTCTTTTTCTCTCATTATTTTTGTTTTTTTGGCCTTCTTTTTTATGGCCTCTTTTTTCTTTTTTTCTTTTTCGTCTGGAGTCTCATCCCGACTTGTGGGGGAATGATATTCTCCATCATCCTTTCCTCACATGGGGCAATGCTCTAATAATGATGACCATCACACTTTTATTTTCTTACAACTCAAGAATTACAACTCGATACTTAGAACAAAATATGACTCTATATGAATGCCTACGGCGGTGTACAGGGATGTGCAATGACTCATGAGTGACATGTATGAAAGAATTATGAACGGTGGCTTTGCCACAAATACGATGTCAACTACATGATCATGCAAATCAATATGACAATGATGAAGCATGTCATAATAAATGGAACGATGGAAAGTTGTGTGGCAATATATCTTAGAATGGCTATGGAAATGCCATAATAGGTAGGTATGGTGGCTGTTTTGAGGAAGGTATATGGTGGATGTATGATACCGGCGAAAGGTGTGTGGTATTAGATAGGACTCACATATTTATTGCAAAAATCAATTAGTTATCGAAACAAAGTACTGCGTGCATGCTCCTAGGGGGATAGATTGGTAGGAAAAGACCATCACTCATCCCCGACCGCCACTCATAAGGAAGACAATCAATAAATAAATCATGCTCCGACTTCATCACATAACGGTTCACCATACATGCATGCTACGGGAATCACAAACTTCAACACAAGTATCTCTCAAATCCACAAATACTCACCTAGCATGAGTCTAATATCACCATCTTCATATCTCAAAACGAGCATCAAGTATCAAACTTCTCATAGTATTCAATGCACTCTATACGAAAGTTTTCATTATACCCATCTTGGATGCCCATCATATTAGGACTAGTTTCATAACCAAAGCAAACTACCATGCTGTTCGAAAGACTCTCAAAATAATATAAGTGAAACACGAGAGTTCATTATTTCTATAAAATGAAACCACCACCATGCTCTAAGAAGATATAAGTGAAGCACTAGAGCAAACGACAAACTAGTCCAAATGATATAAGTGAAGATCAATGAGTAGTTGAATAATTATGCAACTATGTGAAGACTCTCTAACATTTAAGAATTTAAGATCTTGGTATTTTATTCAAACAACAAGCAAAAAAAAGAAAATAAAATGATTCTCCAAGCAAAACACATATCATATGGTGAATAAAAATATAGCTCGAAGTAAAATTACCGCTGAATGAAGACGAAAGAGGGGATGCCTTCCGGGGAATCCCCAACTTAGGATTTTGGTTGTCCTTGAATATTACCTTGGGGTTCCTTGGGCATGCCCAAGCTTAGTCTCTTGCCACTCCTTATTCCATAGTTCATCGAATCTTTACCCAAAACATGAAAACTTCACAACACAAAACTTAATAGAAAACTCGTAAGCTCCGTTAGTATAAGAAAATAAATCACCACTTAGTTACTGTTTTGAACTCATTCTTTATGTATATTGGTGTAATATCTACTGCATTCCAACTCATCTATATTTCATACCCTCCGATACTACTCATAGATTCATCAAAATAAGCAAACAACACAATGAAAACAGAATCTGTCAAAAACAGAACAGTCTGTAGTAATCTGTATCATTCGAATACTTATGTCACTCCAAAAATTCTTGTAGCAACCAGACCTCAAACAGTCTAATCTCTGTGCTCCGGTGTCATCCCTGGATCAGTAATGCTGACACCACACAGTACTCGGAGGATTTATAGCAGAGTAGCAATCAAACACTTATTACATCGAGTGTCTCATAAGAAAGCTTATTACAATAAATATGGCTTAAGGCCATCTAATAACGATAACAGCGGAAGGCTTGGAAGATAAGTGAGTCCATCAACTCCAACGGCATCACTGAGTATAGGACCACGACCTAAAACTCCTTAATCATCGTCTGAAAATTCTGCAACATTAACGTTGCAGCCCAAAAACGGGTCAGCACATGGAATATGCTGGCAAGGTAACATATAGAGAGTAATGGAATGAAACAACTATACTATATGCATATATGGCTGGTGGAAAAGCTCTATGGTTATATGTTTTTGCGAAAAGCCAATTTTTCCCTACTACAAAGGAATAAAATTTATTTAACTATCATGGTAGTTGTTAAAAATTGAGAATGGTTGACAGCATTCTCAATCCCAATTAAGCATCAACATTAAACATAACCCAACAAAATTAATATAGAGTAACATGTTGAGATTCACATGATAATCCAGGTACTAGATACTCAAGATGTCCATAACCAGGGACATGGCTAATCATGATTAGTTTGTTACACTCTGCAGAGGTTTGCGCACTTTTCCCCACAAGACTCGATCGCCTCCGTTTGGTTTCTCGCACTACATGGTATTTGAGAAGACGGATGATCGAGACATTGTCTTTCAGAAGCGCTAGCACCTTACAATCGGGTAGACCGTACCACCTACATCCCCTACATCTACTAGTCTACCACTGTAAGAGTTCCCACAACTTAGTCAACTATGCTAGAGCCCATAATAGCTTGTGGCTGCACACGGAAGTTTCTAGTATGAATAGTCTTATGATCCCTTTGAGCCTGGGTGGCGGTCCAAAAGAAAACAGGCAAGTCCTGGAATACCCAGGTGCCTCAATCCACCCAGATGTGTGTTTAAGTTGCCACCTTAGATAAACCATTAATTAACAAAACTCACATCTGTCATGGATATCACTCACCCAATCCACGTCTACTAGCATAGCATGGCATAATAAGCAAACGCGGAAGTAACTCCCGAAGGTTTGATAATAAACAGGTAATAGGTACTACCTCAACTACTTCCCATCCCACAATTTAATTATATCCTAATCATGCAATGTGTGAGGATTGATCTAATGCAATAAAACTGGGTAGTAGAAAAAGGTATGATCAAAGTGTTACTTGCCTTGCTGATGATCCGGGAAACCTAGCGATTCGAAGTAACAAGCGCGCACTCCGGATACTCTATCGCAAACAAACAAACGAGCAAGCAATAAGTACTCATCTAATGCACTGGTAAAACTCAACTAAGAGATATAACTAGAAGGTTCAACTTAAGAACTCCGGTTGGCAAAAAGAACCAAATCGAACAAAGCAACGAAAGTCAAACGGCGAGAAAACAACTTCGTTCTAGTAATCTAGATCTAGGGAAAATTTTACAGTAGCAAAATCTTGTTTAAGTTGGTTAAACGGATAGATGGTTTTGAGACGAAACTCTAGGCGCTTGAATCGCCTGATTCCGATAAACGAGCGAAAACATAAACTAAAACGAAAATCGGATCAGGAATCACGATCAGATAAATCGCGGATTTAATCCGAGAAAAAGAAAACCGACGAACAGTTAATCTTTCGGACGTTCGTTAACAGAAACTAACCGGTGAACACATTCGCTAAAACGAACGGATCGGTGAACGTCGGCGGCTATACCTCCGGCGAGGTACTCTGGCGGCGGGGAGGGGCTCCAGCGGCGGCGGTGGCTATGCGGGGCGGCGCAGCAGCGGCAGCGGCGGCGTGCGGCGCGCGGTGGCAGCGGCAGCAGCGCAGGCGGCGGGGCGGCTGCGGCTTGGCGGGGCGGGGCGGGGTGAGGTCAGGGGCGGCGGGGCGGCTCGGTATTTAAGAGAGGGAGGGGGTGCTGCCATGGGTGAGGGGGCACGGCGGTGGCCCCGAGCCGGACTCGGGCGGCGGCGCGGCTCCGGTCTCCTGGAGGGAGACGCAGGCGGCGGGGTGGGCCGTCGGCTGGGACTTGGCCCAGTTGGCGCGCGGCGTTTTTTTTATATTCCGCTCGGAAAAAGGAAAAAAAAAAAGAAATACTAAACGGACTCCAGAAATTCCGAAAAAAATCCACGGGCTTCTAAAATCAAGCCTCACAAGGTGAACATTTATTTGGGACCTAAATGCAATTTTGAAAAACGCACATTTTTCCTAAATTCAAATAAAACACCGAAAAACTCGAAATAAAATCTTATTTGATTTTATTATTAAATCCTCAATATTTCTTTATTTTGGGAAAGTCATTTTATTCCCTCTCTCATAGTTTTGTAATAGAAATAATTGATGATAAAATAAATAAAATCAAATGATCCTATTATGAAAATTTGAGGGAACTCAAATATGAAAATATCGAAATCGCCAACTCTCTCCGTGGGTCATTGAGTTGCGTAGAATTTCTAGGATCAACCAAAATGCAAAAGAAATATGCTATGCATTGATGATCTAATGTATAAAATTCCAAATTGAAAATTTGGGATGTTACAAACCTACCCCCTTAAGATGAATCTCGCCCTCGAGATTCGGTTGGCTAGAAAATAGGTGAGGGTGGTCATTGAGCAAATCTTCCTCTCTCGTTCCCAGGTGGCTTCATCCTCCGTGTGGTGGCTGCACTGAACTTTGCAAAACTTGATAACCTTGCTGCGAGTAACTCGGTTGGCAAACTCGAGAATCTTGACTGGTTTCTCCTTGTAGGTCAAATCGTTATCCAACTGAATAGTTTCCAAAGGCACTGTATCTCTCAATGGTATGTCAGCCATCTCCGCGTGACACTTCTTCAGCTGAGAAACGTGGAACATATGATGAACTCCTGACAATCCTTCGGGCAATTCCAACTTGTAGGCCACTTCTCCCATACGTTCCAAAACTCGATATGGTCCTACAAATCGTGGCGCTAACTTCCCTTTAACTCCAAAATGCTTTGTTCCCCGAAGTGGAGATACTCGAAGATAAGCTCTATCTCCAACTTCGCAAACTGTCTCCTTGCATTTAGAATCTGCATAACTTTTCTGTCTAGACTGGGCTACCTTGAGCCTATCGCAAATCAACTTCACCTTTCGTTCAGACTCTTTAATCAAGTCAGGTCCAAACAACTGACGGTCTCCAACTTCGTCCCATGACAACGGTGTCCTGCACCTCCTTCCGTACAAGGTTTCGAAAGGGGCCATCTTTAAACTGGTTTGGTAACTGTTGTTGTAAGAGAACTCTGCATATGGCAAATTGTCGTCCCAACTAGATCCATAATCTAGCGCACAAGCTCTCAGCATATCCTCCAAAATCTGATTGACTCTCTCGGTCTGTCCATTTGTCTGTGGATGAAAAGTTGTACTGAATTCTAGCCTGGTACCCAAAGTTTCGTGCAACTGCTTCCAGAACTTTGAGGTAAACTAGGTTCCTCTATCTGATACGATACTCCTTGGAACTCCATGCAGACAAACGATCTTGGTCATGTATATCTTTGCCAACTTAGCACTAGTGTATGTGGTCTTTACTGGGATGAAATGAGCTACTTTCGTCAATCGATCAACTACAACCCAAATTGAGTCATAGCCTGAACGAGTCCTGGGCAATCCCATGATAAAATGCATGCCTAGCCTATCCCACTTCCATTCGGGTATCGGCAATGGTTGTAACAATCCTGCTGGCTTCTGATGCTCTGCCTTTACTCTCTGACATACATCACAAACTGCTACATACTCCGCTATATCCTTCTTCATTCCGGTCCACCAGAAAATATCCTTCAAATCCAAATACATCTTGGTGTTTCCTGGGTGAATCGAATATGGTGAGTCATGTGCCTCTTGCAGTATCAACTTCCTGATCTCTGGGTCATTGGGCACGTAAACACGGTCTTCAAACCATAGGGTGTCGTGTTCATCCTCACGAAATCCTCAAACAGTCTGATCTCTGTGCTCTGATACCATCTCTATAGCGACCAGACCTCAAACAGTTTGATCTCTATGCTCCGGTGTCATCCCTGGATCAGTAATGCTGACACCACACAGTACTCGGAGGATTTATAGCAGAGTAGCAATCACACACTTATTACATCGACTGTCTCATAAGAAAGCTTATTACAATAAATATGGCTTAAGGCCATCTAATAACGATAACAGCGGAAGGCTTGGAAGATAAGTGAGTCCATCAACTCCAACGGGATCACTGAGTATAGGACCACGACCTAAAAACTCCTTAATCATCGTCTGATAAGTCTGCAACATTAACGTTGTAGCCCGAAAACGGGTCAGCACATGGAATATGCTGGCAATGTAACACATAGAGAGTAATGGAATGAAAGAGCTATACTATATGCATTTTTGGCTGGTGGAAATGCTCTATGGTTATATGTTTTTGCGAAAAGCCAATTTTTCCCTACTACAAAGGAATAAAATTTATTTAACTATCATGGTAGTTGTTAAACATTGAGAATGGTTGACATCATTCTCAATCCCAATTAAGCATCAATATTAAACATAACCCAACAAAATTAATTTAGAGTAACATGTTGAGATTCACATGATAATCCTTTAGCTTTTCCTTTGCTCAGTTTCTCCTTTATAGCGGCAATCTCTCTGTCAGCTTTCTGAGCTTCTCTGATTCTATCCATCAAAGTTGACTGAATCTCCAATGCTGCTACATAGCCTCTCGGAACTATTTCCAAACATAGTTCATGAAGATTTTCTGCTAACTCCCTTGGTGTTTCTCCTGTCATTAACGTATTGACATGGCTCTTGCGGCTTAATGCATTAGCTACTACATTAGCCTTTCCGGGGTGATAATGCAACTTCATACCATAATCCTTGATAAGCTCCAACCATCTCCTTTGTCTAAGATTCAACTCCTTCTGTGTGAAAATGTACTTCAAACTCTTATGATCCGTGTACACCTCACAATGATTTCCAATGAGAAAATTCCTCCATGTTTTCAAGGCATGCACTACGGCTGCTAACTCCAAATCATGCATAGCATAATTTAACTCATGAGGCTTCAGTTGTCTTGAGGCATATGAAACAACTCTCCCTTCCTGCATAAGTACTGCTCCAAGTCCTCGACGTGAAGTGTCGCAATACACCTCATAGTCCTTGGTTTGATCTGGCAAAATCAACACTGGTGAGGTAACCAAATGTTTCTTCAACTCCTGGAAACTAGCCTCACACTCTTCTGTCCATATGAACTTGGTATCCTTCTTTAATAACTCTATCATAGGCTTCGCAATATTTGAGAAATTCTCAATAAATCTTCAATAGTATCCTGCGAGTCCAAGAAAACTCCGGATCTCTCCAACTGTTGTTGGGGCTTCCCACTTGGTCATGGTTTCAACTTTAGCGGGATCTACTGCTATACCTTCACCAGATATAACATGTCCGAGGAATCCTACTTCCTTCAACCAAAACTCACATTTGCTGAACTTGGCAAATAATTGATATTCTCTGAGTTTTCCAAGTACCAAACGCAAATGCTCCTTATGCTCCTCTTCATTCTTCGAGTAAACCAGGATATCATCAATGAACACTATGGCGAACTTATCCAAAAACTCCATAAACACTTTTTTCATCATGTTCATAAAATAGGCAGGTGCGTTAGTCAGACCAAATGACATAATGGTGTACTCATATAGCCCATATCTGGTAGTAAAAGCTGTCTTCGGAATATCCTATTCTCGAATCTTCAACTGGTGGTATCCTGATCGCAGATCGATCTTGGAAAATACCTTAGTTCCTTGCAATCGATCAAATAGATCGTTGATCATTGGTAGTGGGTACATGTTCTTGATCGTTACTTCATTCAATCCTCGATAATCAACAACCATCCTTAACGATCCATGCTTCTTCTCCACTAGAACTACTAGCGATCCCCAAGGTGAAGAACTTGGGCGAGTATATCCCTTATCCAGTAACTCCTTAATCTGCTTCTTAATTTCCACCAAATCCTTTGCTGGCATCCTATATGGTCTCTTTGATATTGGCCCTGTGCCTGGCAATAGCTCAATCAAAAACTCAATATCTCTATCCGGTGGCATGCCTGGCAACTCTTCTGGAAATACATCAGGGAAATCTCTTACCACTGGTACTTCCTCCTGCACAACTCCTGTTAGGCAATTTACTTGGGTCCTCTTTGGCACATGCCGGGATAAATACTTGATCCTTCTCCCTTTTGGGGTGGTAAGCAAAATTGACTTACTAGCACATTCAATATTTCCTTCATACTTTGATAACCAATCCATGCCTAATATCACATCCAATCCTTGAGATTCCAATACTATTAGGTCTGAGGGAAAAACATAGTTACCAATCCTTAATGGTAACCGATCACACCATAGACTAGCCACATACTCTGCTCCAGGCGAGGTTACTAACATGGGTGACCTAAGGGCTTGGGTTGATAGGTTGTATTTATCCACAAATCCCTTTGAGATGTATGAATGCGATGCACCAGTATCAAAAAGAACGAGTGTAGTAAATGACTTAACCAAAAACTTACCTATTACTGCATCGGGCTGAGCTTCAACCTCCTCCACGCTAACGTGGTTCACCTGTCCCCTGTTGAAAGGGTTCGGCTTCTTCCCAGAACTTCCATTGCCATTTTGGCCTTCAGGACATTCATTGGCATAGTGTCCGGTCTTCGAACACTTATAGCAGGTGACTTGGTTCAAGTCCTTCTTGGCTGGGGTTGAGGGGTTGGTGCGGTTCTGGCCATTGCTTCCTCCATTGCCATTACCATTCGTGGTGCCATTATGATTGTGCGAGCTACCTCCTCCATGGGTATGCTGAAAGTGTCCTCCCGGTCTAGGGGTAAAACGTGGCTTCTGCTGAGTTCCTAAATTGTACTTTCCTTGTCCATATTTCCTCTTGCGATTCTCAATTTGCTGCTGCTTCCCTTCAATCATAAGAGCACGATCTACCAACTCCTAGTAGTTGTTGAAGGTGGCTACCATCAGCTGCATGCTCAACTCATCATTCAGTCCTTCCAGAAACTTCTCCTGCTTAGCTGCATCCATAGCGACGTCATCTGGGGCATAACATGCTAACTTACTAAATTCCTCCACATACTGGCCAACTGTCCGTCCTCCTTGGCGCAAGTTACGAAACTCATGCTTCTTCATGGCCATAGCTGCTGCTGAAACATGGGCAGTACGGAAAGCCTGCTGAAACTGGTCCCATGTGACAGTGTCTACAGGAAAAGTGGCTGTGAAATTCTCCCACCATGATGCTGCGGGTCCTTCTAGCTGATGTGCGGCAACTTCACCTTCTCTGCATCTGTGCATGCTGCTATGGTCAACTCCCTAGCTATCTTGCGGAGCCAATCATCTGCTACTATCGGCTTGGTGCTACCGGAAAACACCGGCGGATTCAGCCTAAGAAAACGGGCTAAGTGGTCAACAGGTGGTGGTGGTGGTGGTCGGCTGTTGTTATTGTTCCCCTGATTCTGGTTCTGGCCTAGCAACTGCATCAATGTGTTCTGCTGCTGGATCAACTGGGTGAGCTCCGGTGGGAAGGCAAATCCGAGGTCACGTCTCGGAGGCATCTGTGGGTTTAGAAAAGATGAGATATAAGAATAGAGGGGGTCTAAAGAGAAAACACTACCCATATGCACATGAGGCAAAAGCAAACGATTCACTTCAATCAATCAAACAAAGGCATACAATCGATCTAACTATCGCAAAAGTGCTCGGACTACTATATTTACATGGTGGACTACTACTACTACTGATGAGGTGGTCTACTAGAAATATTCTTCGGTTGCAGACTACATGATATCTGCTCCAGCTTCATCAACATAGTCATCATCGCTACTATCTGCTTCCGAGTCGGTGCCGTCAATGATGATGTAGTCTTCCGGGCTAATTTACATGGTGGACTACTACTACTACTGATGAGGTGGTCTACTAGAAATATTCTTCGGTTGCAGACTACATGATATCTGCTCCAGCTTCATCAACATAGTCATCGTCGCTACTATCTGCTTCCGAGTCGGTGCCGTCAATGATGATGTAGTCTTCCGGGCTAATTTCCTGGGGTTCTTCGTCTTCATCTACTGGCGTAGGGCCTCCCATAAATATTCCAATCTTATTGATCAGGTTGTCATTCTTCTCCACCAATACTTCAATTTCTTCTTCATAATCTTCACGTGTAGCCTTGAGTTCTTCCTCCAGTTCCTTGATTCTTGTCTTAGCCTTCTTCAGATCTATCATGTCGGTGCACATCTGGTTCTCCTATCGTCGAATGTGCTGGTTTAGCTCCTGGATAAAAGATGCGATTGATCTATCATTCCTGGTGCTGATCATCTCCCAGTGCTCATCTCGGTGCCCACAAATCTGGTAGATAGTATCTTTGAGATCCTTGCGGTAGACTTCTCCGATGCGTCCCATAGAGATGTGAGCTGCCATGCTTTTTCCTAGACTCCAAGTTGGTGCATCAAAAGAAAACTCGATGGGATCAGTGACTGGCATGAACGTCCTTCCTGGAACTTGAACTTGAATCATCCAGCGCTCTTCTTCAGGTAAAGTGGAGTTGTAAGTTCCCGTGAAGCTTGGTACTCCTATGTTCAGGTATCTAGTGACTTCCTTCAACTGACGTCCAAAGGGTGTATCTTCATCCGGTTGTGTGAACTTGTTCCTTGCATCCACCATCCTAAAGAGTAGAAAAGATGAGGAGTCATAGAAGAAGAGAGTGAATAGTAATCTAGGTCTTTTAGCTTAGTGGTCGTGTCCTACAGTCAGCGTGTGCTCTGATACCATCTCTGTAGCGACCAGACCTCAAACAGTCTGATCTCTGTGCTCCGGTGTCATCCCTGGATCAGTAATGCTGACACCACACAGTACTCGGAGGATTTATAGCAGAGTAGCAATCACACACTTATTACATCGACTGTCTCATAAGAAAGCTTATTACAATAAATATGGCTTAAGGCCATCTAATAACGATAACAACGGAAGGCTTGGAAGATAAGTGAGTCCATCAACTCCAACAGCATCACCGAGTATAGGACCACAACCTAAAACTCCTTAATCGTCGTCTGAAAAGTCTGCAACATTAACGTTGCAGCCCGAAAACTGGTCAGCACATGGAATATGCTGGCAAGGTAACACATAGAGAGTAATGGAATGAAACAACTATACTATATGCATATATGGTTGGTGGAAAAGCTCTATGGTTATATGTTTTTGCCAAAAGCCAATTTTTCCCTACTACAAAGGAATAAAATTTATTTAACTATCATGGTAGTTGTTAAACATTGAGAATGGTTGACAGCATTCTCAATCCCAATTAAGCATCAACATTAAACATAACCCAACAAAATTAATTTAGAGTAACATGTTGAGATTCACATGATAATCCAAGTACTAGATACTCAAGATGTCCATAACCGGGGACACGGCTAATCATGATTAGTTTGTTACACTCTGCAGAGGTTTGCGCACTTTTCCCCACAAGACTCAATCGCCTCCGTTTGGTTTCTTGCACTACATGGTGTTTGAGAAGACGGATCATCAAGACATAGTCTTTCAGAAGCGCTAGCACCTTACGATCAGGTAGACCGTACCACCTACATCCCCTACATTTGCTAGTCTACCACTTTAAGAGTTCGCACAACTTAGTCAACTATGCTAGAGCCCATAATAGCTTGTGGCTGCACACAGAAGTTTCTAGTATGAATAGTCTTATGATCCCTTTGAGCCTGGGTGGCGGTCCAAAAGAAAACAGGCAAGTCCTGGAATACCCAGGTGCCTCAATCCACCCAGATGTGTGTTTAAGTTGCCACCTTAGATAAACCATTAATTAACAAAACTCACATCTGTCATGGATATCACTCACCCAATCCACGTCTACTAGCATAGCATGGCATAATAAGCAAACGCGGAAGTAACTCCCAAAGGTTTGATAATAAACAGGTAATAGGTACTACCTCAACTACTTCCCATCCCACAATTTAATTAGATCCTAATCATGCAATGTGTGAGGATTGATCTAATGCAATAAAACTGGGTAGTAGAAAAAGGTATGATCAAAGTGTTACTTGCCTTGCTGATGATCCGGGAAACCTAGCGATTCGAAGTAACAAGCGGCGCACTCCGGATACTCTATCGCAAAAAAACAAATGAGCAAGGAATAAGTACTCATCTAATGCACAGGTAAAAATCAAGTAAGAGATATAACCAGAAGGTTCAACTTAAGAAGTCTGGTTGGCAAAAAGAACCAAATCGAACAAAGCAACGAAAGTCAAACGGCGAAAGAAAACAACTTCGTTCTAGTAATCTGGATCTAGGGCAAATTTTACAGTAGCAAAATCTTGTTTAAGTTGGTTAAACGGATAGAGGGTTTCGAGACGAAACTCTAGGCGCTTGAATCGCCTGATTCCGATAAACGAGCGAAAAGATAAACTAAAACGAAAATCGGATCAGGAATCACGATCAGATAAATCGCGGATTTAATCCGAGAAAAAGAAAACTGACGAACAGTTAATCGAAGGGACGTTCGTTAACAGAAACTAACCGGTGAACACGTTTGCTAAAATGAACGGATCGGTTAACGTCGGCGGCTATACCTTCGGCGAGGTACTCCGGCGGCGGGGCGGGGCTCCGGCGGTGGCTATGCGGGGCGGCGCAGCAGCGGCAGCGGCGGCGTGCGGCGCGCGGCGGCAGCGACGGCAGTGGCAGCAGCGCAGGCGGCGGGGCGGCTGCGGCTTGGCGGGGCGGGGCGGTGTGAGGTGAGGGGCGGCGGGGCGGCTCGATATTTAAGAGAGGGAGGGGGTGCTGCCTTGGGGGAGGGGGCACGGTGGCGGCCCCGAGCCGGACTCGGGCGGCGGCGCGACTCCGGTCTCCTGGAGGGAGACGCAGGCGGCGGGGTGGGCCGTCGGCTGGGCCTTGGCCCAGGCGGCGCGCGGCGCGTTTTTTTATATATATTCCGCTCGGAAAAAGGAAAAAAAGAAATACTAAACGGACTCCAAAAATTCCTAAATAAATTTCCATGGGCTTCTAAAATCAAGCCTCACAGGGTGAACATTTATTTGGGACCTAAATGCAATTTTGAAAAACGCACATTTTTCCTAAATCAAATAAAACACCGAAAAACACCGAAATAAAATCTTATTTGATTTTATTATTAAATCCTCAATATTTCTTTATTTTGGGAAAGTCATTTTATTCCCTCTCTCATAGTTTTGTAATAGAAATAATTGATGATAAAATAAATAAAATCAAATGATCCTATTCTCAAAATTTGAGAGAACTCAAATATGAAAATATAGAAATCCCCAACTCTCTCCGTGGGTCATTGAGTTGCGTAGAATTTCTAGGATCAACCAAAATGCAAAAGAAATATGATATGCATTGATGATCTAATGTATAACATTCCAAATTGAAAATTTGGGAAGTTACAATTCTGAAATAAATTGGTGGACCATAGTAATTTGTCTATTAATCATCTGCAAAAAGAATCAACCTAAACACACTCTTCAGTAAAAAATAGCAGCTAATCTCGTGAGCGCAAAAGTTTCTGTTTTTTACAGCAAGATCGCAAAGACTTCACCCAAGTCTTCCCAAAGGTTCTACTTGGCACAAACACTAATTAAAACATAAAGCCACAACTAAACAGAGGCTATATGAATTATTTATTACTAAACAGGAGCAAAATCAAGTAACAAAAATAAAATTGGGTTGCCTCCCAACAAGCGCTATCGTTTAACACCCCTAGCTAGGCATGATGATTTCAATGATGCTCACATAAAAGATAAGAATTGAAACATAAAGAGAACATCTTGAAGAATATAACTAGCACATTTAAGCCTAACCCACTTCCTATGCACAGGGATTTTGTGAGCAAACAATTTATGGGAACAATAATCAACTAGCATAGGAAAGCAAAAGAAGCATAACTTCAAGATTTTAAGCACATAGAGAGGAAACTTGATATTATTGCAATTTCTACAAGCATATATTCCTCACTCATAATAATTTTCAGTAGCATCATGAATGAATTTAACAATATAACCATCACATAAAGCATTCTTTTCATGACCGACAAGCATAGAAAATTTACTACTCTCCACATAAGCAAGATTCTCCTCAATCGGAATAGTGGGAGTATCATAAGAAACTCGAATACCATAAATTGTTTCCAAATTAAAAGAGTAATGTTTAGAAAAAGGGTAATCAAAATCATGGCAAGTTTTATAAATATAATCATCACTTCTTTTTATAGCATAAGTGTCATCACAATAATCATCATAAGTAGCAACTTTGTTCTCATCATAGTCAATTGAAACCTCTTCCAAGATAGAGGAATCATTACTAAACTAGCAAAAGAGCCCATGCTTTGCAACGGGAGAGAAAACATAACACACGTTCTTAACTCAACAACCATCACTCAAGACCACAATAGGTCCATCTCCTTTATTTTTGTGAGGCATCATATTTGTGTTGCCGCTTATCTTCCTTCTCATCCTCGTCGGCGATGGCCTTGGTGTTCTCACAAAACAACAAAAAACGTGTGTTGAATATGGTTAATCCTAAGGCGTCTCTCTCTCTCCCTCTCTCCTCACTCTCTCCCCCCCTCTCTCTCTCCCTCTCTCTCTCTCACTCACTTTCTCTCAGTCTCGCGATGAGAAATCTGTTGTTTTCCCCTGCGACATTTTTCAGAGGTATGCATGTGTAGTTATCTATGTTTTCTTTTCCCTATATGGTTATAGTGGGGTGTTTATTTGCAATCTGGATCGCCGCCGGTATAAAAAAACGGATCTTGCACTATAAATTATAAATTTGCTTCCATAACAATATTTTAAAAATATTTAACAGGTAAAATTAACATCATATTTAGATTCCACACATTTTTGTACTAAAATTCCATATAATATGTTAAAATCGAAGTTACAGTTTAAAAGATACTGATAATTTAGAAAATCATTTTGTTTGACTCAAGTATATTCCAAAATAATATTTAAAAATACTTAACAATTAAAAATAATCTCATATTCATATTCTACATATTTTTCTAATCAAATTTCAAATATAACATGTTAAAATCGGAGTTACAGTTTAAAAGCTATGGATGATTTTAAAAAGCATTTGTTTGACTTAAATATGATCCGCAGATGAATTACCTAAAACATGAGGGGTTTTTCAAAAAATGTAAAATAACGGTTTGGGTGTGACTTAAATTCGGACGGTGGGTTGATTCAAGAAAAGACAGGGACTTTTGTGTAAAATACGGAAATAATGATTCGTTTTAACTTAACACAGGACTGCGGGTTGAATTTTGTGAAATAGAGGGACTTTTCTTAAAAATGCCAAGATGGATGAAAGAAACCCAGTTTGCTTTATTATTAGGTAAAGATAAACTCATGACCTCTCCAAATCCACTTTCATAATTGTCACAATAAAATTCAACACCCTCCAAAATGGTGGGATCATTACTTCCTAATGTTGACACTCTTCCAAACCCACTTTATCAATATAACCATCATAAATAGGAGGCATGCTTTCATGGTAATCAATATTCCCATCAAAACATGGGGGACTAAAAATATCATCTCCATCAAACATAGCATCCCCAAGCTTATGGGTTTGCATATCATTAGCATCATGGATATTCAAGGAATTCATACTAACAACATTGCAATCATGCTCATCATACAAAGATTTAGTGCCAAACATTCTAATGCATTCTTCTTCTAACACTTTGGCACAATTATCGGAATCCTTGTTTTCATGAAAGACATTAAAAAGATGAAGCATATGCGGCAACCTTAATTCCATTTTTTGTAATTTTCTTTTATAGCTAAACTAGTGATAAAACAAGAAACTTAAAGATTCGATTGCAAGATCTAAAGATATACCTTCAAGCACTAACCCCCCGGCAACGGCGCCAGAAAAGAGCTTGGTGTCTACTACACAACCCTCTTCTTTTAGACGTTGTTGGGCCTCCAAGTGCAGAGGTTAGTAGGACAGTAGAAAATTTCCCTCAAGTGGATGACCTAAGGTTTATCAATCCGTGGGAGGCGTAGGATGAAGATGGTCTCTCTCAAACAACCCTGCAACCAAATAGCAAAGAGTCTCTTGTGTCCCCAACACACCCAATACAATGGTAAATTGTATAGGTGCACTAGTTCAGCGAAGAGATGGTGATACAAGTGCAATATGGATGGTAGATATAGGTTTTTGTAATCTGAAAATATAAAAACCGCAAGGTAGAAAGTGGCAAAAGTGAACAAAAACGGTATTGCAATACATTGAAACAAGTCCTAGGGTTCATACTTTCACTAGTGCAAGTTCTCTCAACAATAATAACATAAGTAGATCATATAACTATTCCTCAACATACAACAAAGAGTAACTCCAAAGTCACTATTAGCGGAGAACAAACGAAGAGATTATTGTAGGGTACAAAACCACCTCAAAGTTATCCTTTCTGATCGATCTATTCGAGAGTCCATGGTAAAATAACACGAAGCTATTCTTTCCGTTCGATCTATCCTAGAGCTCATACTAGAATAACACCTCAAGACACAAATAAACCAAAACCCTAATGTCACCTAGATACTCCAATGTCACCTCAAGTATCCGTGGGTATGATTATACCATAGAAAACGAGGCTTTTTCCACCACACCAGGGGCGGGCATTACGCTCAAGTAGGGGAAGTCAATTTGACTGCTGCTCGAGAACCTATTTGAACAAGAAGTAGCATGGTTCCAGCGGGGCAGAGCCAATTGGCTACGACATGGTGACTGAAATACAATTTTTTTCCACCACTTTGCAATTGCAAGAAAAAAGAGGAATCTGATCAAGTACTTGCATCACACAATCTCAGATTCATCTATTCAACCAACACAAAGAACTTCAAAGAGTGCCCGAAAGTTTCTACTGGAGAGTCAAGACGAAAACATGTGCCAACCCCTATGCAAAAGTTCACGAGGTCACGGAACTCGCAAGTTGATCACCAAAACATACATCAAGTGGATCACGTGAATATCCCATTGTCACCACATATAAGCACATGCAAGACATACATCAAGTGTTCTCAAATCCTTAAAGACTCAATCTGATAAGATAACTTCAAAGGGAAAACTCAATCCATTACAAGAGAGTAGAGGGGGAGAAACATCATAAGATCCAACTATAATAGCAAAGCTCGCGATACATCAAGATCGTGCGAATCAAGAACACGAGAGAGAGAGAGAGATCAAACACATAGCCTCAGCCCTGAGGGTTAACTATTCCCTCCTCGCCATGGAGAGAGCCGGGATGATGAAGATGGCCATTGGAGAGGGATTCCCCCCTCTGGCAGGGTGCCAGAACAGGTCTAGATTGCTTTTCGGTGGCTACGGAGACTTGCGGTGGTGGAACTCCCAATCTAGGTTATTTTTTGGAGGTTTATGTATTTATAGGAATTTTTGGCGTCGGTCTCACGTCAAGAAGGTGCCTGAGTCATCCACGAGGTAAGCCCACACACCCAGGGGGTGGGCACGCCCCCCACCCTCGTGGACGGCCCGGGACTCTTCTGGCCTAACTCTTTTACTCTGGGGTCTTCTTTTGGTCCATAAAAAATCGTCAAAAATTGGCACGTCAATTGGACTCCGTTTGGTATTCCTTTTCTGTAAAACTCAAAAACAAGGAAATAACAGAAACTGGCACTAGGCTCTAGGTTAATAGGTTATCCCCAATAATCATATAAAATAGCATATTTATGCATATAAAACATCCTAGATGGATAATATAATAGCATGGAACAATCAAAAATTATAGATACGTTGGAGACGTATCAGCCCTTCCCCGAACCGCCCCCACCGCCTGTGTTCCTCCGCCACCCCCACCCCCCCGCGTCGAGTTTTCTTTGTTCGGCGAGGCCCCACCACTGCCCCCACAAACCACCATGCCCACCCGAGCCCCTTCCTTCGCACCGGCGCACTCCAGCGAGCTCTCAAAAATCGACTGGCCCAATTTTTAAATTTAGTCTACTGTCGTTTAACTAGTGTGGAATATAAAAGGGGAAAACCATAAGAACTGCGAGTATAGTGTTGAGCGTTCCATGGCAGATCTGAAGGTGCAAACCAGAAAAAGGCAACTTCGCAACCAATGTTTGCTTTCAACTAAATAAGTGATGGACAAGATATCAGAGTAAAGAAGTGGCGATCTATTTTCTTGCTGTGATAAATAAGTTGAGCAGATACAAAAGAGTACCGCCTCTGGTGCGGCGCTGTGTATGCATCTGCTGAGAATTTGACGGTTCTGCGGTAGCGATGGCTGTCGGCGGTGTCGAAGCAGATCTACGAGGGTAGATGGTGGCGGCGGGGCGCGGTGGACGAGACGGTCATAGGAGCGGCGCCGGCAAGGTGGACGACGGCGGGGATGAAGCGAGAGGACGGGATGCAAGGATCCCGGTCTGAAGCCGTGGATGAGATAGGTCAATCTCTTGTAATGGAGGACGGCGTCTGGGTATTAGCTCCGGCATGGTGGAGGAGGACGGCCATGGATGGGGTGGCGGACGGAGCAGGCTGGGGTCGAGAGGGTGTTTTGGCGCCCACGGAGTACGAATGGGGAAATGGAGGAGAGAGGAAGGGGGAACCATGTCTTCAGGGTGCGCTTGTCTCAAATGCGAGGAAATTTACAAACTTAGCTCCCGTTTAAAATTTCCTACATGATAGCAATATTAGTCGGTTGGGGATAGGATGGTAATCTCGCATACACCGAATATTTGCCAACAAGAGTTTGTTTTTGGCGACCACCATGTATGAATCGGGGAGGGAGTCGATTTCGGTCGAGGAGACACTGTGTTTTGGCACCCACCATGTATGAATCCGGGTGAGAGGCGGTTATGTCAGGTTTGAGTGAAATTACATACCTACCGCTATCGAAACCTATAGAAATCGAGCCGATAGCCTTTGTGTGTCAGGGATAGGAAGTAATTTCCATCTCACATATTTTGGTTTCGGGCGGTTACTGCGACTTTCCCTGCTTCGTTCAAATTTTTGCAGAGCAAGAGTGCACGTTTACCATGCCAACTCAGTTTGAATCCAGTTTGTATTCTATTTTTGTTCGGGCAGGATCCATTTTCGATTGGAATAAAATTCTATATACATCATTTTTGTATATATACTTTCAAAAGCACAATAAAGAATTCTGCTCCTTTATATGTATAATATGATTTACAAATACAATGATCTCAAAATCGTAAGCTTGAATCCAAAAAATTTACACCGAATTATGTTCTACTAAAATGTATGGATCAGTAATATCTACATATTAAATAACATAGATGTGCGTGAATTCATATGAGTATGCATGTTTGATAGATCAATTTTTGTTCGAGTATGAATTACATGTATCATCATCTCGAATTCAAATATTTGAATCCCTTTTATGTTTACTCCTTTCACTCCCATCTCTCTCGCATGCTCCTTCATGTAGCTATCACTCTCTTTTCTCCAGGTCACCCTCACGCTCACTTCATGTTTCTCCTATCTTCGCAAACATGGTCTCGTGACGTTTCCCTTGAGAAGTGTCACACTCTCCCTATCATTATACATTACACGGTTTTCATTATCTCTCACATCTCTACCATTCTCTGGTATCACTAGGTACCTATGCTTTCTTTTTCACCGCCCCACACACAGTCTCACTCTCTTTCACTTTGTCTTTCTCTCTATGGGGTTCTCTCACACACCCTATATGTCTCTAGATATGACTCATACCAATAAATTACTCTCTCCCGCAGACACAACATTTGTTGTGGTCTCCTTTCCGTCTCCATCCTAGTTATAAAACTGACATTATTCATTTGTTTACTAATCAGATAAACTCCCCCCTCTCTCTCACACACACAACATTGATCGACTAGCCTCCAGATAGGTTTGTACACCCGCACGCTCGTGCTTCCACTATTGCATACATGTCTCTCTCGCGCTCCTTGTATCTATGTAGATTTTTCATCCCTTCTTGAGACAAGCCCCCTCAATCATGCACACACACACACACACACACACTATCGCCTCATTTTAAGCTGATACCTCTCGCGCACACACTCTTTGTGTCTTTATCACACATGCACTCCGTCCTCCTCCTCTCTCCCTCTCTCTCACACACACACACAACACACACACATGGGCTTTTTGCAACAACTAGCAAGATGCCCATGCATTGCATGGAACATCAAGATGCATTTGTATGAGTAGTTTATCTTGTGTGAGAAAAGGATGAACGAGGGGAGGCCTCATTTGCAAATGTGGAGAGGGGTCTGGGTATCTTTTTGGAAAATTTCCATAGTTTCCTTCCTATCTGTCAGATATAAATCGGATGGCCTATATTATGGGATGGCAGGCACACCATCATCACCAACTCGGTGATGATGGTGTGCCTGCCATCCTGCCGTCCGATCTATATCTAACGGATAGGAAAGAAACTATGGAAATTTACCCGCACTCCCCTCCACATTTGCAGATAATGCATTCCCTCGTTCATCCTTTTCTCCCAGAAGATCTTGATGTTCCGTGCAACGCATTGGAATCTTGCTAGTAAGAGTAGAAATTAGAGATATACCACTTCTGGAAGCATGAACCCAAGAACATTCCTCCCTTATCTCATAAAAACCGCCAAAGGAATATATTTTGAGTGAAACATAACATATTTTTAGTGATATACGTATTAATATACTTTGATTGAGTGGCAACGCATTGGCACATTGCTAGTAGTTATTACTAATCTATATTCTTTGGACACCAGACAAACGATGGAGTACATATACGAAGAGAAGAGGCGCACGCACGCAGTCAGTCTCTCGTTGTCTCGCACACATGAGAGTTTTGTAAAGGCACCACCGACAAATAAACCCTAAAACCCTAGGTGCACGATTGCTGCATGCGCGGGTACCGGGTACGTGGTGGAGTGCACCTTTGTGGGAATAGTCAGCTCGCATGATAATTTGATCCGTAGGAGTTCATGGTCGGGACCATAGGTGAACGACCTGGAGGCGGTGGCTCGCCAGTTGCCACAGATCCAGTAGCCACGTTTAAAATATCATTTTTTTAGCGGGGTAAGAGTTCCGATTTTCAATGGCACGTTATAAGAACTTAAGTAGTTTTTAGAACAATTGGTATGGAGCGAAA